>NW_027099785.1:68417-201841 GCF_031753505.1 Anomalospiza imberbis | reverse complement strand
GGACCAGTACGGAGCACTACAGAGCAGTACGGACAAGTACGGACCAGTATGGACAGTGCGGACCACTACGGACCAGTACGGACCACTATGGAACAGTACGGACCATTACGGACCAGTACGGACCACTATGGACCAGTACGGAGCAGAACGGAGCAGTACGGACCAGTACGGACTACTAGTGTACAGTATGGACCACTAGGGGGCTGTACGGAGCACTATGGACCAGTATGGACCAGTGCGGACCAGTAGGGACCAGTATGGACAAGGGCAGACCAGAACGGAGCAGCATGGACCAGTATGGACCGGTATGGACCAGTACGGACCGGTAGGGACCAGTACGGAGCAGTATGGACCGGTACGGACCAGTGTGGACCAGTATGGACCAATATGGACCAGTATGAGCCAGTACGGACCAGAACGGACCAGTGCGGACCAGTATGGACCAGTGCGGAACAGAACGGACCTGTATGGACCAGAACAGACCAGGACGGACCATTACGGACCGGTACGGACCAGTACGGACCAAACGGACCAATAGGGACCACTACGGACCAGTACGGACCAGTACGGACCAGTACGGACCAGTACGGACCAGTACGGACTAGTATGGACCAGTACGGTCCAGTACGGATCAGTGCGGACCAGAACGGACCAGTATGGATCAGTATGGACCAGTATGGATCAGTAGGGACCAGTACGGACCAGTACGGACCAGAACGGACCAATTGGGAACACTACGGACCAGTACGGACCAGTGGGGACCAGAACAGACCAGTACGGACCAGTACGGACAAGTATGGACCAGTGCGGACCAGTATGGACCACTGCGGACCAGTGCGGAACAGAACGGATAAGTACGGACTAGTACGGACCACTATGGAACAGAACGTACCAGTATGGACCAGTGTGGACCAGAACGGACCTGTATGGACCAGTATGGAACAGCACTGAACACGATGGAACAGTACGGACCAGAATGGACCAGTATGGACCAGTACGGACCAGTACGGACCAGTATGGACCAGTGCGGACCAGAACGGACCTGTATGGACCAGTACGGACCAGGACGGACCAGTACAGACCAATACGGACCAGTACAGTCCAGTAGGGAACAGTACGGACTACTATGGACCAGTACGGACCAGAACGGACCAGTGCGGACCAGTATGGACCAGTACGGACCAGTACGGACCAGTACGGACCAGTAGGGACTACTAGGGACCAGTACGGACCACTAGGGGGCAGTACGGACCAGTATGGACCAGTACGGACCATTCAGGACCAGTACGGACCAATATGGACCAGTACGGACCAGTATGGACCAGTACGGAGCACTACAGAGCAGTACGGACCAGAACGGACCAGTATGGACCGCTGCGGACCAGAACAGACAAGTACGGACCAGTACGGACCAGTATGGACCAGTGCGGACCAGTATGGACCAGTGCGGACCAGTGCGGAACAGAACGGACAAGTACGGACTAGTACGGACCACTATGGAACAGAACGTACCAGTATGGACCAGTGCGGACCAGAACGGACCAGTATGGACCAGTATGGAACAGCACGGAACACGATGGACCAGTACGGACCAGAACGGACCAGTACGGAACAGTATGGACCAGAACGGACCAGTACGGACCAGTATGGACCAGTGCGGACCAGAACAGACCAGTACGGACCAGTACGGACCAGTATGGACCAGTGCGGACCAGTACGGACCAGTATGGACCAGTATGGACCAGTAGGGACCAGTACGGACCCGTACGGACCAGTATGGACCAGTACGGACCAGTACGGACCAGTATGGACCAGTACGGACCAGAACGGACCAAAAGGGAACTCTACGGACCAGTACGGAGCAGTACGGAGCAGTACGGACCACTACAGACCAGTATGGACCAGTATGGACCAGTACGGACCAGTACGGACAAGTATGGACCAGTGCGGACCAGTATGGACCAGTGCGGACCAGTGCGGAACAGAACGGACAAGTACGGACTAGTACGGACCACTATGGAACAGAACGTACCAGTATGGACCAGTGCGGACCAGAACGGACCAGTATGGACCAGTATGGACCAGCACTGAACACGATGGAACAGTACGGACCAGAATGGACCAGTATGGACCAGTACGGACCAGTACGGAACAGTATGGACCAGTGCGGACCAGAACGGACCTGTATGGACCAGTACGGACCAGGACGGACCAGTACGGACCAATGCAGACCAGTACAGTCCAGTAGGGAACAGTACGGACTACTATGGACCAGTACGGACCAGAACGGACCAGTGCGGACCAGTATGGACCAGTACGGACCAGAACAGACCAGTACGGACCAGTAGGGACTACTAGGGACCAGTACGGACCACTAGGGGGCAGTACGGACCAGTATGGACCAGTACGGACCATTCAGGACCAGTACTGACCAATATGGACCAGTACGGACCAGTATGGACCAGTACGGAGCACTACAGAGCAGTACGGACAAGTACGGACCAGTATGGACCAGTGCGGACCAGTACGGACCAGTATGGACCAGTGCGGAACAGAACCGACCAGTACAGGCTAGTACGGACCACTATGGAACAGAACGTACCAGTATGGACCAGTGCGGACCAGAACGGACCAGTAGGGACAGTACAGACCGCTATGGACCCGTACGGACCAGAACGGACCATTACGGACCACTATGGACCAGTACGGAGCAGAACGGACCAGTACGGACCAGTACGGACTACTAGTGCACAGTATGGACCACTAGGGGGCAGTACGGAGCACTATGGACCAGTGCGGACCAGTGCGGACCAGTATGGACAAGGGCAGACCAGAACGGAGCAGTACGGACCAGTATGGACCGGTATGGACCAGTACGGACCAGTACGGACCGGTAGGGACCAGTACGGAGCAGTATGGACCGGTACGGACCAGTGTGGACCAGTATGGACCAATATGGACCAGTATGAGCCAGTACGGACCAGTACGGACCAGTGCGGACCAGTATGGACCAGTGCGGAACAGAACGGACCTGTATGGACCAGAACGGACCAGTAGGGACCAGTACGGACCACTATGGACCAGTACGGACCAGGATCGACCAGTGCGGACCAGAACGGACCAGTAGGGACCAATACGGACCGCTATGGACCCGTACGGACCAGAACGGACCAGTACGGACCACTATGGACCAGTACGGAGCAGAACGGACCAGTACGGACTAGTACGGACTACTAGGGACCAGTACGGACCACTAGGGGGCAGTACGGAGCAGTATGGACCAGTATGGACCAGTGCGGACCAGTACGGACCAGTATGGACAAGGGCAGACCAGAACGGACCAGGACGGACCAGTACGGACCAGTACGGACCAGTACGGACTAGAACGGACCAATAGGGACTAGTATGGACCAGTACAAACCAGTATGGACCAGTATGGACAAGTATGGACCAGTACGGAAGAGTATGGACCAGTGCGGACCAGAACGGACAAGTATGGACCAGTATGGACCAGTATGGACCAGTATGGGATCAGTAGGGACCAATACGGACCAGGACGGACCAGTACGGACCAGTGCGGACCAGTGCGGACCAGAACGGACCAGTATGGACTAGTACGGACCACTAAGGAACAGAACGTACCAGTACGGACTACTATGGACCAGTACGGACCAGAACAGACCAGTACGGACCACTATGGACCAGTACGGACCAGAACGGACCAGTACGGACTACTTTGGACCAGTACAGACCAGAACGGACCAGTACGGACCAGTACGGACCGGTAGGGACCAGCACGGACCACTAGCGGGAAGTACGGTGCAGGATGGACCAGTATGGACCAGTACGGACCAGTACGGACCAGTATGGACCAGTACGGACCAGTACGGACCAGTATGGACCAGTACGGACCAGTAAAGACCAGTATGGACCAGGGCAGACCAGAACGGACCAGTATGGACCAGTATGGACCGGTATGGACCAGTACAGACCAGTACGGACCAGTAGGGACCAGTACGGACCAGTATGGAACAGTACGGACCAGTGTGAAACAGTACGGACCAGTAGGGGACCAGTATGGACCAGTGCGGACTAGTACGGACCACTACGGACCAGTATGGACCAGAACGGACCAGTACGGACCAGTATGGACCAGTACGGACCACTATGGACCAGTATGGACCATTACGGAGCAGAACAAACCAGTACGGACTAGTACGGACTACTAGGGACCAGTACGGACCACTAGGGGGCAGTAGGAGCAGTATGGACCAGTATGGACCAGTGCGGACCAGTACGGACCAGAACGGACCAATAGGGAACACTACGGACCAGTACGGACCAGTACGGACCACTACAGACCAATATGGACCAGTAGGGACCAATACGGACCAGTACGGAACAGTATGGACCAGTACGGACCAGAACAGACCAGTACGGATCAGAACGGAGCAGTACGGACTAATAGGGACCAGTACGGACCAGTACGGACCAGTAGGGACCAGTAGGGACCAGTACGGACCACTATGGACCAGTACGGACCAGTATGGACCAGAACGGACCAGTACGGACCACTACGGACCATTACGGACCAGTACGGAGCAGTATGGACCAGTATGGACCAGTACAGACCAGTGCGGACCAGAACGGACCTGTATGGACCATTACGGACCAGTACGGACCAGTATGGACCAGTATGGACCAGTACGGACCAGTATGGACCAGTATGAACCAGTACGGACCAGTTAGGACCAGTACGGACCACTATGGACCAGTACGGAGCAGTATGGACCAGTGCGGACCAGAACGAACCAGTGTGGACCAGTATGGGCCAGTACGGACCAGTACAGACCACTACGGACCAGTATGGACCAGTACGGACCAGTGTGAAATAGTATGGGCCAATATGGACCAGTATGGATCAGTAGGGACCAATACGGACCAGTACGGACCAGTATGGACCAGTACGGAGCAGAACGGACCAGTAGGGACCAGTACGGACCACTATGAAGCAGTAGGGACCAGTACGGAGCACTATGGACTAGTACGGACCAGTATGGACCAGAGCGGACCGGAACGGACCATTGTGGATCATTGTGGACCAGTACGGAGCAGTATGGACCAGTGCGGACCAGTATGGACCAGTATGGACCAGTACGGGCCAGTACGGACCAGTACGGACCAGTATGGACCAGTGCGGACCAGTATGGACCAGTGCGGACCAGTGCGGAACAGAACGGACAAGTACGAACTAGTACGGACCACTATGGAACAGAACGTACCAGTATGGACCAGTGCGGATCAGTACGGACCAGTATGGACCAGTATGGAGCAATTGGGAACACTACGGACCAGTACGGACCAGTGGGGACCAGAACAGACGAGTACGGACCAGTATGGACCAGTACGGACCAGTATGGACCAGTACGGAAGAGTATGGACCAGTATGGACCAGTACGGACCAGTAGGGACCAGTATGGACCAGTACGGACGAGAACAGACCAGTACGGACCAGTACGGACCAGTATGGACCAGTGCGGACCAGTATGGACCAGTGCGGACCAGTGCAGAACAGAACGGATCAGTACGGACTAGTACGGACCACTATGGAACATAACGTACCAGTATGGACCAGTGCGGACCAGAACGGACCAGTATGGACCAGTATAGAACAGCACGGAACACGATGGACCAGTACGGACCAGAACGGACCAGTACGGACCAGTATGGACCAGAACGGACCAGTACGGACCAGTATGGACCAGTGCGGACCAGAACCGACCAGTACGGACCAGTACGGACCAGTAGGGACCAGTAGGGACCAGTACGGACCAGTATGGACCAGTGCGGAACAGAACCGACCAGTACGGACTAGTACGGACCTCTATGGACCCGTACGGACCAGAACGGACCAGTACGGACCACTATGGACCAGTACGGAGCAGAACGGAGCAGTACGGACCAGTACGGACTACTAGTGTACAGTATGGACCACTAGGGGGCAGTACGGAGCACTATGGACCAGTATGGACCAGTGCGGACCAGTAGGGACCAGTATGGACAAGGGCAGACCAGAACGGAGCAGCACGGACCAGTATGGACCGGTATGGACCAGTACGGACCAGTACAAACCGGTAGGGACCAGTACGGAGCAGTATGGACCGGTACGGACCAGTGTGGACCAGTATGGACCAATATGGACCAGTATGAGCCAGTACGGACCAGAACGGACCAGTGCGGACACGTATGGACCAGTGCGGAACAGAACGGACCTGTATGGACCAGAACAGACCAGGACGGACCAGTACGGACCGGTACGGACCAGTACGGACCAAACGGACCAATAGGGACCACTACCGACCAGTACGGACCAGTACGGACCAGTACGGACCAGTACGGACTAGTATGGACCAGTACGGTCCAGTACGGATCAGTGCGGACCAGAACGGACCAGTATGGATCAGTATGGACCAGTATGGATCAGTAGGGACCAGTACGGACCAGTACGGACCAGTACGGACCAGCATGGACCAGTATGGACCAGTACGGACCAGTATGGACCAGTATGGACCAGTACGGACCAGAACGGACCGTTGTGGAACAGTACGGAGCAGTACGGACCAGTACGGACCACTACAGACCAGTATGGACCAGAACGGACCAGTACGGACCAATATGGACCAGTGAGGACCAGAACAGAGCAGTACGGACCAGTACGGACCAGTATGGACCAGTGCGGACCAGTATGGACCAGTATGGACCAGTATGGACCAGTAGGGACCAGTACGGACCAGTACGGACCAGTATGGACCAGTACGGACCAGTACGGACCAGTATGGACCAGTACGGACCAGAACGGACCAAAAGGGAACTCTACGGACCAGTACGGAGCAGTACGGAGCAGTACGGACCACTACAGACCAGTATGGACCAGTATGGACCAGTACGGACCAGTACGGACAAGTATGGACCAGTGCGGACCAGTATGGACCAGTGCGGACCAGTGCGGAACAGAACGGACAAGTACGGACTAGTACGGACCACTATGGAACAGAACGTACCAGTATGGACCAGTGCGGACCAGAACGGACCAGTATGGACCAGTATGGACCAGCACTGAACACGATGGAACAGTACGGACCAGAATGGACCAGTATGGACCAGTACGGACCAGTACGGAACAGTATGGACCAGTGCGGACCAGAACGGACCTGTATGGACCAGTACGGACCAGGACGGACCAGTACGGACCAATGCAGACCAGTACAGTCCAGTAGGGAACAGTACGGACTACTATGGACCAGTACGGACCAGAACGGACCAGTGCGGACCAGTATGGACCAGTACGGACCAGAACAGACCAGTACGGACCAGTAGGGACTACTAGGGACCAGTACGGACCACTAGGGGGCAGTACGGACCAGTATGGACCAGTACGGACCATTCAGGACCAGTACCGACCAATATGGACCAGTACGGACCAGTATGGACCAGTACGGAGCACTACAGAGCAGTACGGACAAGTACGGACCAGTATGGACAGTGCGGACCACTACGGACCAGTACGGACCACTATGGAACAGTACGGACCAGAACGGACCAGTACGGACCACTATGGACCAGTACGGAGCAGAACGGAGCAGTACGGACCAGTACGGACTATTAGTGTACAGTATGGACCACTAGGGGGCTGTACGGAGCACTATGGACCAGTATGGACCAGTGCGGACCAGTAGGGACCAGTATGGACAAGGGCAGACCAGAACGGAGCAGCATGGACCAGTATGGACCGGTATGGACCAGTACGGACCGGTAGGGACCAGTACGGAGCAGTATGGACCGGTACGGACCAGTGTGGACCAGTATGGACCAATATGGACCAGTATGAGCCAGTACGGACCAGAACGGACCAGTGCGGACCAGTATGGACCAGTGCGGAACAGAACGGACCTGTATGGACCAGAACAGACCAGGACGGACCATTACGGACCGGTACGGACCAGTACGGACCAAACGGACCAATAGGGACCACTACGGACCAGTACGGACCAGTACGGACCAGTACGGACCAGTACGGACCAGTACGGACTAGTATGGACCAGTACGGTCCAGTTCGGATCAGTGCGGACCAGAACGGACCAGTATGGATCAGTATGGACCAGTATGGATCAGTAGGGACCAGTACGGACCAGTACGGACCAGTACGGACCAGCATGGACCAGTATGGACCAGTACGGACCAGTATGGACCAGTATGGACCAGTACGGACCAGAACGGACCGTTGTGGAACAGTACGGACCAGTACGGACCAGTACGGACCACTACAGACCAGTATGGACCAGAACGGACCAGTACGGACCAATATGGACCAGTGAGGACCAGAACAGACCAGTACGGACCAGTACGGACCAATATGGACCAGTGAGGACCAGAACAGTCCAGAACGGGCCAGTACGGACCAGTATGGACCAGTGCGGAACAGAACCGACCAGTACGGACTAGTACGGACCACTATGGAACAGAACGTACCAGTATGGACCAGTGCGGACCAGAACGGACCAGTAGGGACAGTACGGACCGCTATGGACCCGTACGGACCAGAACGGACCAGTACGGACCACTATGGACCAGTACGGAGCAGAACGGACCAGTACGGAGCAGTACGGACTACTAGTGCACAGTATGGACCTCTAGGGGGCAGTACGGAGCACTATGGAACAGTATGGACCAGTGCGGACCAGTACGGACCAGTATGGACAAGGGCAGACCAGAACGGACCAGTACGGACCAGTATGGACCGGTATGGACCAGTACGGACCAGAACGGACCGGTAGGGGCCAGTACGGACCAGTACGGACCATTGCAAACCAGTATGAACCAGTGCGGACCAGAACGGATCTGTATGGACCAGAACAGACCAGTACGGACCAGTACGGACCAGTACGGACCAGAACGGACCAATAGGGACCACTACGGACCAG
Organism: Anomalospiza imberbis; assembly: GCF_031753505.1. NCBI lineage: Eukaryota > Metazoa > Chordata > Aves > Passeriformes > Viduidae > Anomalospiza > Anomalospiza imberbis. The sequence goes on along the minus strand of NW_027099785.1, from coordinate 192,860 downwards.
TACGGACCAGTACGGACTAGTATGGACCAGTACGGTCCAGTACGGATCAGTGCGGACCAGAACGGACCAGTATGGATCAGTATGGACCAGTATGGATCAGTAGGGACCAGTACGGACCAGTACGGACCAGTACGGACCAGCATGGACCAGTATGGACCACTACGGACCAGTATGGACCAGTATGGACCAGTACGGACCAGAACGGACCGTTGTGGAACAGTACGGAGCAGTACGGACCAGTACGGACCACTACAGACCAGTATGGACCAGAACGGACCAGTACGGACCAATATGGACCAGTGAGGACCAGAACAGAGCAGTACGGACCAGTACGGACCAGTATGGACCAGTGCGGACCAGTATGGACCAGTATGGACCAGTATGGACCAGTAGGGACCAGTACGGACCAGTACGGACCAGTATGGACCAGTACGGACCAGTACGGACCAGTATGGACCAGTACGGACCAGAACGGACCAAAAGGGAACTCTACGGACCAGTACGGAGCAGTACGGAGCAGTACGGACCACTACAGACCAGTATGGACCAGTATGGACCAGTACGGACCAGTACGGACAAGTATGGACCAGTGCGGACCAGTATGGACCAGTGCGGACCAGTGCGGAACAGAACGGACAAGTACGGACTAGTACGGACCACTATGGAACAGAACGTACCAGTATGGACCAGTGCGGACCAGAACGGACCAGTATGGACCAGTATGGACCAGCACTGAACACGATGGAACAGTACGGACCAGAATGGACCAGTATGGACCAGTACGGACCAGTACGGAACAGTATGGACCAGTGCGGACCAGAACGGACCTGTATGGACCAGTACGGACCAGGACGGACCAGTACGGACCAATGCAGACCAGTACAGTCCAGTAGGGAACAGTACGGACTACTATGGACCAGTACGGACCAGAACGGACCAGTGCGGACCAGTATGGACCAGTACGGACCAGAACAGACCAGTACGGACCAGTAGGGACTACTAGGGACCAGTACGGACCACTAGGGGGCAGTACGGACCAGTATGGACCAGTACGGACCATTCAGGACCAGTACCGACCAATATGGACCAGTACGGACCAGTATGGACCAGTACGGAGCACTACAGAGCAGTACGGACAAGTACGGACCAGTATGGACAGTGCGGACCACTACGGACCAGTACGGACCACTATGGAACAGTACGGACCAGAACGGACCAGTACGGACCACTATGGACCAGTACGGAGCAGAACGGAGCAGTACGGACCAGTACGGACTATTAGTGTACAGTATGGACCACTAGGGGGCTGTACGGAGCACTATGGACCAGTATGGACCAGTGCGGACCAGTAGGGACCAGTATGGACAAGGGCAGACCAGAACGGAGCAGCATGGACCAGTATGGACCGGTATGGACCAGTACGGACCGGTAGGTACCAGTACGGAGCAGTATGGACCGGTACGGACCAGTGTGGACCAGTATGGACCAATATGGACCAGTATGAGCCAGTACGGACCAGAACGGACCAGTGCGGACCAGTATGGACCAGTGCGGAACAGAACGGACCTGTATGGACCAGAACAGACCAGGACGGACCATTACGGACCGGTACGGACCAGTACGGACCAAACGGACCAATAGGGACCACTACGGACCAGTACGGACCAGTACGGACCAGTACGGACCAGTACGGACCAGTACGGACTAGTATGGACCAGTACGGTCCAGTACGGATCAGTGCGGACCAGAACGGACCAGTATGGATCAGTATGGACCAGTATGGATCAGTAGGGACCAGTACGGACCAGTACGGACCAGTACGGACCAGCATGGACCAGTATGGACCAGTACGGACCAGTATGGACCAGTATGGACCAGTACGGACCAGAACGGACCGTTGTGGAACAGTACGGACCAGTACGGACCAGTACGGACCACTACAGACCAGTATGGACCAGAACGGACCAGTACGGACCAATATGGACCAGTGAGGACCAGAACAGACCAGTACGGACCAGTACGGACCAATATGGACCAGTGAGGACCAGAACAGTCCAGAACGGGCCAGTACGGACCAGTATGGACCAGTGCGGAACAGAACCGACCAGTACGGACTAGTACGGACCACTATGGAACAGAACGTACCAGTATGGACCAGTGCGGACCAGAACGGACCAGTAGGGACAGTACGGACCGCTATGGACCCGTACGGACCAGAACGGACCAGTACGGACCACTATGGACCAGTACGGAGCAGAACGGACCAGTACGGAGCAGTACGGACTACTAGTGCACAGTATGGACCTCTAGGGGGCAGTACGGAGCACTATGGAACAGTATGGACCAGTGCGGACCAGTACGGACCAGTATGGACAAGGGCAGACCAGAACGGACCAGTACGGACCAGTATGGACCGGTATGGACCAGTACGGACCAGAACGGACCGGTAGGGGCCAGTACGGACCAGTACGGACCATTGCAAACCAGTATGAACCAGTGCGGACCAGAACGGATCTGTATGGACCAGAACAGACCAGTACGGACCAGTACGGACCAGTACGGACCAGAACGGACCAATAGGGACCACTACGGACCAGTACGGACCAGTACGGACCAGTATGGACCAGTATGGACCAGTACGGACCCGTATGGACCAGTACGGACCAGTATGGACCAGAACGGACCAGTTCGGACCAGTATGGACCAGAGCGGACCAGAATAGACCAGTACGGACCAGTACGGACCAGTATGGACCATTGCGGACCAGTATGGACCAGTGCGGACCAGTGCGGAACAGAACGGACCAGTATGGACCAGTGCGGATCAGAACGGACCTGTATGGACCAGAACAGACCAGGACGGACCAGTACGGACCAGTACGGACCAGTACGGACCAGCATGGACCAGTATGGACCAGTACGGACCAGTATGGACCAGTATGGATCAGTAGGGACCAGTACGGACCAGTACGGACCAGTACGGACCAGCATGGACCAGTATGGACCAGTACGGACCAGTATGGACCAGTATGGACCAGTACGGACCAGAACGGACCGTTGTGGAACAGTACGGACCAGTACGGACCAGTACGGACCACTACAGACCAGTATGGACCAGAACGGACCAGTACGGACCAATATGGACCAGTGAGGACCAGAACAGACCAGTACGGACCAGTACGGACCAATATGGACCAGTGAGGACCAGAACAGTCCAGAACGGGCCAGTACGGACCAGTATGGACCAGTGCGGAACAGAACCGACCAGTACGGACTAGTACGGACCACTATGGAACAGAACGTACCAGTATGGACCAGTGCGGACCAGAACGGACCAGTAGGGACAGTACGGACCGCTATGGACCCGTACGGACCAGAACGGACCAGTACGGACCACTATGGACCAGTACGGAGCAGAACGGACCAGTACGGAGCAGTACGGACTACTAGTGCACAGTATGGACCTCTAGGGGGCAGTACGGAGCACTATGGAACAGTATGGACCAGTGCGGACCAGTACGGACCAGTATGGACAAGGGCAGACCAGAACGGACCAGTACGGACCAGTATGGACCGGTATGGACCAGTACGGACCAGAACGGACCGGTAGGGGCCAGTACGGACCAGTACGGACCATTGCAAACCAGTATGAACCAGTGCGGACCAGAACGGATCTGTATGGACCAGAACAGACCAGTACGGACCAGTACGGACCAGTACGGACCAGAACGGACCAATAGGGACCACTACGGACCAGTACGGACCAGTACGGACCAGTATGGACCAGTATGGACCAGTACGGACCCGTATGGACCAGTACGGACCAGTATGGACCAGAACGGACCAGTTCGGACCAGTATGGACCAGAGCGGACCAGAATAGACCAGTACGGACCAGTACGGACCAGTATGGACCATTGCGGACCAGTATGGACCAGTGCGGACCAGTGCGGAACAGAACGGACCAGTATGGACCAGTGCGGATCAGAACGGACCTGTATGGACCAGAACAGACCAGGACGGACCAGTACGGACCAGTACGGACCAGAACGGACCAATAGGGACCACTACGGACCAGTACGGACCAGTACGGATCATTATGGACCAGTATGGACCTGTACGGACCAGTATGGACCAGTACGGACCAGTATGGACCAGTGCGGACCAGAATGGATCAATATGGACAAGTACGGACCAGTACGGACCAGTACGGACCAGTATGGACCAGTATGGACCAGTACGGACCAGAAAAGACCAATAGGGAACTCTACTGACCAGTACGGACCAGTATGGACCACTACAGACCAGTATGGACCAGAACGGACCAGTTCGGACCAGTATGGACCAGAGCGGACCAGAACAGACCAGCACGGACCACTACGGACCAGTACGGACCAGTGCAGACCAGTATGGACCAGTGCGGACCAGTGCAGAACAGAACGGATCAGTACGGACTAGTACGGACCACTATGGAACATAACGTACCAGTATGGACCAGTGCGGACCAGAACGGACCAGTATGGACCAGTATGGACCAGTACGGACCAGTATGGACCAGTACGGACCAGTACGGACCAGAACGGACCAATTGGGAACACTACGGACCAGTACGGACCAGTGGGGACCAGAACAGACCAGTACGGACCAGTACGGACCAGTATGGACCAGTGCGGACCAGTATGGACCACTGCGGACCAGTGCGGAACAGAACGGACAAGTACGGACTAGTACGGACCACTATGGAACAGAACGTACCAGTATGGACCAGTGTGGACCAGAACGGACCTGTATATACAGTATGGACCAGCACTGAACACGATGGAACAGTACGGACCAGAATGGACCAGTACGGGCCAGTACGGACCAGTACGGACCAGTATGGACCAGTGCGGACCAGTATGGACCAGTGCGGACCAGTGCGGAACAGAACGGACAAGTACGAACTAGTACGGACCACTATGGAACAGAACGTACCAGTATGGACCAGTGCGGATCAGTACGGACCAGTATGGACCAGTATGGAGCAATTGGGAACACTACGGACCAGTACGGACCAGTGGGGACCAGAACAGACGAGTACGGACCAGTATGGACCAGTACGGACCAGTATGGACCAGTACGGAAGAGTATGGACCAGTATGGACCAGTACGGACCAGTAGGGACCAGTATGGACCAGTACGGACGAGAACAGACCAGTACGGACCAGTACGGACCAGTATGGACCAGTGCGGACCAGTATGGACCAGTGCGGACCAGTGCAGAACAGAACGGATCAGTACGGACTAGTACGGACCACTATGGAACATAACGTACCAGTATGGACCAGTGCGGACCAGAACGGACCAGTATGGACCAGTATAGAACAGCACGGAACACGATGGACCAGTACGGACCAGAACGGACCAGTACGGACCAGTATGGACCAGAACGGACCAGTACGGACCAGTATGGACCAGTGCGGACCAGAACCGACCAGTACGGACCAGTACGGACCAGTATGGACCAGTGCGGACCAGTACGGACCAGTATGGACCAGTGCGGAACAGAACCGACCAGTACAGACTAGTACGGACCACTATGGAACAGAACGTACCAGTATGGACCAGTGCGGACCAGAACGGACCAGTAGGGACAGTACGGACCTCTATGGACCCGTACGGACCAGAACGGACCAGTACGGACCACTATGGACCAGTACGGAGCAGAACGGACCAGTACGGACCAGTACGGACTACTAGTGTACAGTATGGACCACTAGGGGGCAGTACGGAGCAGTATGGACCAGTATGGACCAGTGCGGACCAGTAGGGACCAGTATGGACAAGGGCAGACCAGAACGGAGCAGCACGGACCAGTATGGACCGGTATGGACCAGTACGGACCAGTACGGACCGGTAGGGACCAGTACGGAGCAGTATGGACCGGTACGGACCAGTGTGGACCAGTATGGACCAATATGGACCAGTATGAGCCAGTACGGACCAGAACGGACCAGTGCGGACACGTATGGACCAGTGCGGAACAGAACGGACCTGTATGGACCAGAACAGACCAGGACGGACCAGTACGGACCGGTACGGACCAGTACGGACCAAACGGAACAATAGGGACCACTACGGACCAGTACGGACCAGTACGGACCAGTACGGACCAGTACGGACTAGTATGGACCAGTACGGTCCAGTACGGATCAGTGCGGACCAGAACGGACCAGTATGGATCAGTATGGACCAGTATGGATCAGTAGGGACCAGTACGGACCAGTACGGACCAGTACGGACCAGCATGGACCAGTATGGACCAGTACGGACCAGTATGGACCAGAACGGACCAGTACGGACCAGAACGGACCGTTGTGGAACAGTACGGAGCAGTACGGACCAGTACGGACCACTACAGACCAGTATGGACCAGAACGGACCAGTACGGACCAATATGGACCAGTACGGACCAGAACAGAGCAGTACGGACCAGTACGGACCAGTATGGACCAGTGCGGACCAGTATGGACCAGTATGGACCAGTATGGACCAGTAGGGACCAGTACGGACCAGTACGGACCAGTATGGACAAGTACGGACCAGTACGGACCAGTATGGACCAGTACGGACCAGAACGGACCAAAAGGGAACTCTACGGACCAGTACGGAGCAGTACGGAGCAGTACGGACCACTACAGACCAGTATGGACCAGTATGGACCAGTACGGGCCAGTACGGACCAGTACGGACCAGTATGGACCAGTGTGGACCAGTATGGACCAGTGCGGACCAGTGCGGAACAGAACGGAGAAGTACGGACTAGTACGGACCACTATGGAACAGAACGTACCAGTATGGACCAGTGCGGACCAGAACGGACCAGTATGGACCAGTATGGACCAGCACTGAACACGATGGAACAGTACGGACCAGAATGGACCAGTATGGACCAGTACGGACCAGTACGGAACAGTATGGACCAGTAAGGACCAGAACGGACCTGTATGGACCAGTACGGACCAGGACGGACCAGTACGGACCAATGCAGACCAGTACAGTCCAGTAGGGAACAGTACGGACTACTATGGACCAGTACGGACCAGAACGGACCAGTGCGGACCAGTATGGACCAGTACGGACCAGAACAGACCAGTACGGACCAGTAGGGACTACTAGGGACCAGTACGGACCACTAGGGGGCAGTACGGACCAGTATGGACCAGTACGGACCATTCAGGACCAGTACCGACCAATATGGACCAGTACGGACCAGTATGGACCAGTACGGAGCACTACAGAGCAGTACGGACAAGTACGGACCAGTATGGACAGTGCGGACCAGTACGGACCAGTACGGACCATTATGGACCAGAACGGACCAGAACGGACCAGTACGGACCACTATGGACCAGTACGGAGCAGAACGGAGCAGTACGGACCAGTACGGACTACTAGTGTACAGTATGGACCACTAGGGGGCTGTACGGAGCACTATGGACCAGTATGGACCAGTGCGGACCAGTAGGGACCAGTATGGACAAGGGCAGACCAGAACGGAGCAGCATGGACCAGTATGGACCGGTATGGACCAGTACGGACCGGTAGGGACCAGTACGGAGCAGTATGGACCGGTACGGACCAGTGTGGACCAGTATGGACCAATATGGACCAGTATGAGCCAGTACGGACCAGAACGGACCAGTGCGGACCAGTATGGACCAGTGCGGAACAGAACGGACCTGTATGGACCAGAACAGACCAGGACGGACCATTACGGACCGGTACGGACCAGTACGGACCAAACGGACCAATAGGGACCACTACGGACCAGTACGGACCAGTACGGACCAGTACGGACCAGTACGGACCAGTACGGACTAGTATGGACCAGTACGGTCCAGTACGGATCAGTGCGGACCAGAACGGAGCAGTATGGATCAGTATGGACCAGTATGGATCAGTAGGGACCAGTACGGACCAGTACGGACCAGTACGGACCAGCATGGACCAGTATGGACCAGTACGGACCAGTATGGACCAGTACGGACCAGAACGGACCGTTGTGGAACAGTACGGACCAGTACGGACCAGTACGGACCACTACAGACCAGTATGGACCAGAACGGACCAGTACGGACCAATATGGACCAGTGAGGACCAGAACAGACCAGTACGGACCAGTACGGACCAGTATGGACCAGTGCAGACAAGTATGGACCAGTATGGACCAGTATGGACCAGTAGGGACCAGTACGGACCAGTACGGACCAGTATGGACCAGTACGGACCAGAACGGACCAAAAGGGAACTCTACGGACCACTACGGAGCAGTACGGACCACTACAGACCAGTATGGACCAGTATGGACCAGTACGGACCAGTACGGACAAGTATGGACCAGTGCGGACCAGTATGGACCAGTGCGGACCAGAACAGACCAGTACGGACCAGTACGGACTAGTACGGACCAGCACTGAACACGATGGAACAGTACGGACCAGAATGGACCAGTATGGACCAGTACGGACCAGTACGGAACAGTATGGACCAGTAAGGACCAGAACGGACCTGTATGGACCAGTACGGACCAGGACGGACCAGTACGGACCAATGCAGACCAGTACAGTCCAGTAGGGAACAGTACGGAACACAATGGACCAGTACGGACCAGAACGGACCAGTGCGGACCAGTATGGACCAGTACGGACCAGAACAGACCAGTATGGACCAGTAGGGACTACTAGGGACCAGTACGGACCACTAGGGGGCAGTACGGACCAGTATGGACCAGTACGGACCATTCAGGACCAGTACGGACCAATATGGACCAGTACGGACCAGTATGGACCAGTACGGAGCACTACAGAGCAGTACGGACAAGTACGGACCAGTATGGACCAGTGTGGACCAGTACGGACCAGTACGGACCATTATGGACCACAATGGACCAGTGCGGACCAGTACGGAGCAGTATGGACAAGGGCAGACCAGAACGGACCAGTACGGACCAGTATGGACCAATATGGACCAGTACGGACCAGTACGGTCCAGTACGGACCAGTGCAGACCAGAACAGACCAGTACGGACCAGTACGGACCAGTATGGACCAGAACGGACCAGAACAGACCAATACAGACCAGTATGGACCAGTACGGACCAGTATGGACCAGTACGGAAGAGTATGGACCAGTATGGACCAGTACGGACCAGAACAGACCAGTACGGACCAGAACGGACTAGTATGGACCAGTGCGGACCAGTATGGACCAGTGCGGACCAGTGCAGAACAGAACGGATCAGTACGGACTAGTACGGACCACTATGGAACAGAACGTACCAGTATGGACCAGTGCGGACCAGAACGGACCAGTATGGACCAGTATGGAACAGCACGGAACACAATGGACCAGTACGGACCAGAACGGACCAGTACGGAACAGTATGGACCAGAACGGACCAGTACGGACCAGTATGGACCAGTGCGGACCAGAACCGACCAGTACGGACCGGTACGGACCAGTACGGACCAAACGGACCAATAGGGACCACTACGTACCAGTACGGACCAGTACGGACCAGTACGGACCAGTGCGGAACAGAACGGACCAGAACGGACCAGTACGGACCAGTACGGAATACTAGGGACCAGTACGGACCACAAGGGGGCAGTACGGAGCAGTGTGGACCAGTATGGACCTGGACGGACCAGTATGGACCAGTGAGGACCAGTGCGGACCAGAACCGACCAGTACGGACTAGTACGGACCACTATGGAACAGAACGTACCAGAACGGACCAGTACGGACTGGTAGGGACTAGTACGGACCGGTAGGGAACACTACGGACCACTATGGACCAGTACGGACCAGAACGGACCAGTACGGACCACTATGGACCAGTACGGACCAGAACGGACCAGTACGGACCACTATGGAACAGTACGGACCAGAACGGACCAGTATGGACCAGTGCGGACCAGAACAGACCAGTACGGACCAGTACGGACCAGTATGGACCAGTGCGGACCAGAATGGACCCGTGCGGACCAGTGCGGACCAGTGCGGAACAGAACGGACAAGTACGGACTAGTACGGACCACTATGGAACAGAACGTACCAGTATGGACCAGTGCGGACCAGAACGGACCAGTACGGACCGCTATGGACCAGCACGGAACACTATGGACCAGTACGGACCAGAATGGACCAGTACGGACCACTATGGACCAGTACGGAGCAGAACGGACCAGTACGGACCAGTACGGACTACTAGTGACAAGTACGGACCACTAGGGGGCAGTACGGAGCACTATGGACCAGTATGGACGAGTGCGGACAAGAACGGACCAGTATGGACAAGGGCAGACCAGTACGAACCAGTACGGACCAGTATGGACCGGTATGGACCGGTACGGACCAGTACGGACCAGTATGGACCAGTATGGACCAGTGCGGACCAGTACGGAGCAGTATGGACAAGGGCAGACCAGAACGGACCAGTACGGACCAGTATGGACCGGTATGGACCAGTACGGACCAGTACGGACCAGTATGGGCCAGTACGGACCAGTATGGACCAGTGCGGACCAGTGCGGAACAGAACGGAGAAGTACGGACTAGTACGGACCACTATGGAACAGAACGTACCAGTATGGACCAGTGCGGACCAGAACGGACCAGTATGGACCAGTATGGACCAGCACTGAACACGATGGAACAGTACGGACCAGAATGGACCAGTATGGACCAGTACGGACCAGTACGGAACAGTATGGACCAGTGCGGACCAGAACGGACCTGTATGGACCAGTACGGACCAGGACGGACCAGTACGGACCAATGCAGACCAGTACAGTCCAGTAGGGAACAGTACGGACTACTATGGACCAGTACGGACCAGAACGGACCAGTGCGGACCAGTATGGACCAGTACGGACCAGAACAGACCAGTACGGACCAGTAGGGACTACTAGGGACCAGTACGGACCACTAGGGGGCAGTACGGACCAGTATGGACCAGTACGGACCATTCAGGACCAGTACCGACCAATATGGACCAGTACGGACCAGTATGGACCAGTACGGAGCACTACAGAGCAGTACGGACAAGTACGGACCAGTATGGACAGTGCGGACCAGTACGGACCAGTACGGACCATTATGGACCAGAACGGACCAGAACGGACCAGTACGGACCACTATGGACCAGTACGGAGCAGAACGGAGCAGTACGGACCAGTACGGACTACTAGTGTACAGTATGGACCACTAGGGGGCTGTACGGAGCACTATGGACCAGTATGGACCAGTGCGGACCAGTAGGGACCAGTATGGACAAGGGCAGACCAGAACGGAGCAGCATGGACCAGTATGGACCGGTATGGACCAGTACGGACCGGTAGGGACCAGTACGGAGCAGTATGGACCGGTACGGACCAGTGTGGACCAGTATGGACCAATATGGACCAGTATGAGCCAGTACGGACCAGAACGGACCAGTGCGGACCAGTATGGACCAGTGCGGAACAGAACGGACCTGTATGGACCAGAACAGACCAGGACGGACCATTACGGACCGGTACGGACCAGTACGGACCAAACGGACCAATAGGGACCACTACGGACCAGTACGGACCAGTACGGACCAGTACGGACCAGTACGGACCAGTACGGACCAGTACGGACCAGTACGGACTAGTATGGACCAGTACGGTCCAGTACGGATCAGTGCGGACCAGAACGGAGCAGTATGGATCAGTATGGACCAGTATGGATCAGTAGGGACCAGTACGGACCAGTACGGACCAGTACGGACCAGCATGGACCAGTATGGACCAGTACGGACCAGTATGGACCAGTACGGACCAGAACGGACCGTTGTGGAACAGTACGGACCAGTACGGACCAGTACGGACCACTACAGACCAGTATGGACCAGAACGGACCAGTACGGACCAATATGGACCAGTGAGGACCAGAACAGACCAGTACGGACCAGTACGGACCAGTATGGACCAGTGCAGACAAGTATGGACCAGTATGGACCAGTATGGACCAGTAGGGACCAGTACGGACCAGTACGGACCAGTATGGACCAGTACGGACCAGAACGGACCAAAAGGGAACTCTACGGACCACTACGGAGCAGTACGGACCACTACAGACCAGTATGGACCAGTATGGACCAGTACGGACCAGTACGGACAAGTATGGACCAGTGCGGACCAGTATGGACCAGTGCGGACCAGAACAGACCAGTACGGACCAGTATGGACCAGTACGGACCAGTGCGGAACAGAACGGACCAGAACGGACCAGTACGGACCAGTACGGAATACTAGGGACCAGTACGGACCACAAGGGGGCAGTACGGAGCAGTGTGGACCAGTATGGACCTGGACGGACCAGTATGGACCAGTGAGGACCAGTGCGGACCAGAACCGACCAGTACGGACTAGTACGGACCACTATGGAACAGAACGTACCAGAACGGACCAGTACGGACTGGTAGGGACTAGTACGGACCGGTAGGGAACACTACGGACCACTATGGACCAGTACGGACCAGAACGGACCAGTACGGACCACTATGGACCAGTACGGACCAGAACGGACCAGTACGGACCACTATGGAACAGTACGGACCAGAACGGACCAGTATGGACCAGTGCGGACCAGAACAGACCAGTACGGACCAGTACGGACCAGTATGGACCAGTGCGGACCAGAATGGACCCGTGCGGACCAGTGCGGACCAGTGCGGAACAGAACGGACAAGAACGGACTAGTACGGACCACTATGGAACAGAACGTACCAGTATGGACCAGTGCGGACCAGAACGGACCAGTACGGACCGCTATGGACCAGCACGGAACACTATGGACCAGTACGGACCAGAATGGACCAGTACGGACCACTATGGACCAGTACGGAGCAGAACGGACCAGTACGGACCAGTACGGACTACTAGTGACAAGTACGGACCACTAGGGGGCAGTACGGAGCACTATGGACCAGTATGGACGAGTGCGGACAAGAACGGACCAGTATGGACAAGGGCAGACCAGTACGAACCAGTACGGACCAGTATGGACCGGTATGGACCGGTACGGACCAGTACGGACCAGTATGGACCAATATGGACCAGTGCGGACCAGTACGGAGCAGTATGGACAAGGGCAGACCAGAACGGACCAGTACGGACCAGTATGGACCGGTATGGACCAGTACGGACCAGTACGGACCAGTATGGGCCAGTACGGACCAGTATGGACCAGTGCGGACCAGTGCGGAACAGAACGGAGAAGTACGGACTAGTACGGACCACTATGGAACAGAACGTACCAGTATGGACCAGTGCGGACCAGAACGGACCAGTATGGACCAGTATGGACCAGCACTGAACACGATGGAACAGTACGGACCAGAATGGACCAGTATGGACCAGTACGGACCAGTACGGAACAGTATGGACCAGTAAGGACCAGAACGGACCTGTATGGACCAGTACGGACCAGGACAGAGCAGTACGGACCAATACGGACCAGTACAGTCCAGTAGGGAACAGTACATACTACTATGGACCAGTACGGACCAGAACGGACCAGTGCGGACCAGTATGGACCAGTACGGACCAGAACGGACCAGTAGGGACTACTAGGGACCAGTACGGACCACTAGGGGGCAGTACGGACCAGTATGGACCAGTACGGACCAGTATGGACCAGTACGGCGCACTACAGAGCAGTACGGACAAGTACGGACCAGTATGGACAGTGCGGACCAGTACGGACCAGTACGGACCATTTTGGACCAGAACGGACCATTGTGGACCAGTACGGACCAGTATGGACAGGCACGGACCAGTATGGACCAATATGGACCAGTACGGACCAGTACGGACCAGTACGGAACAGTGCAGACCAGAACAGACCAGTACGGACCAGTACGGACTAGTATGGACCGGTGCGGACCAGTATGGACCAGTGCGGACCAGTGCAGAACAGAACGGATCAGTACGGACTAGTACGGACCACTATGGAACATAACGTACCAGTATGGACCAGTGAGGACCAGAACGGACCAGTATGGACCAGTATGGAACAGCACGGAACACGATGGACCAGTGCGGACCAGAACGTACCAGTACGGACCAGTATGGACTAGAACGGACCAGTACGGACCAGTATGGACCAGTGCGGAACAGAACCGACCAGTACGGACTAGTACGGACCACTATGGAAAAGAACGTACCAGTATGGACCAGTGCGGACCAGAACGGACCAGTAGGGACAGTACGGACCGCTATGGACCCGTACAGACCAGAACGGGCCAGTACGGACCACTATGGACCAGTACGGAGCAGAACGGACCAGTACGGAGCAGTACGGACTACTAGTGCACAGTATGGACCTCTAGGGGGCAGTACGGAGCACTATGGACCAGTATGGACCAGTGCGGACCAGTACGGACCAGTATGGACAAGGGCAGACCAGAACGGAGCAGTACGGACCAGTATGGACCGGTATGGACCAGTACGGACCAGAACGGACCGGTAGGGGCCAGTACGGACCAGTACGGACCATTGCGGACCAGTATGCACCAGTGTGGACCAGAACGGACCTGTATGGACCAGAAAAGACCAGTACGGACCAGTACGGACCGATAGGGACCAGAACGGACCAATAGGGACCACTACGGACCAGTACGGACCAGTACGGACCAGTATGGACCAGTATGGACCAGTACGGACCCGTATGGACCAGTACGGACCAGTATGGACCAGAACGGACCAGTTCGGACCACTATGGAACAGAGCGGACCAGAATAGACCAGTACGGACCAGTACGGACCAGTATGGACCATTGCGGACCAGTATGGACCAGTGCGGACCAGTGCGGAACAGAACGGACCAGTATGGACCAGTGCGGATCAGAACGGACCTGTATGGACCAGAACAGACCAGGACGGACCAGTACGGACCAGTACGGACCAGAACGGACCAATAGGGACCACTACGGACCAGTACGGACCAGTACGGACCATTATGGACCAGTATGGACCAGTACGGACCAGTATGGGCCAGTACGGACCAGTATGGACCAGTTCGGACCAGAACGGATCAGTATGGACCAGTACGGACCAGTATGGACCAGTACGGACCAGTATGGACCAGTATGGACCAGTACGGACCAGAAAAGACCAATAGGGAACTCTACTGACCAGTACGGACCAGTATGGACCACTACAGACCAGTATGGACCAGAACGGACCAGTTCGGACCAGTATGGACCAGAGCGGACCAGAACAGACCAGTACGGACCACTACGGACCAGTATGGACCAGTGCGGACCAGTATGGACCAGTGCGGACCAGTGCGGAACAGAACGGACAAGTACGAACTAGTACGGACCACTATGGAACAGAACGTACCAGTATGGACCAGTGCGGACCAGTACGGACCAGTATGGACCAGTATGCACCAGTACGGACCAGTATGGACCAGTACGGACCAGTACGGACCAGAACGGACCAATTGGGAACACTACGGACCAGTACGGACCAGTGGGGACCAGAACAGACCAGTACGGACCAGTACGGACAAGTATGGACCAGTGTGGACCAGTATGGACCACTGCGGACCAGTGCGGTACAGAACGGACAAGTACGGACTAGTACGGACCACTATGGAACAGAACGTACCAGTATGGACCAGTGTGGACCAGAACGGACCTGTATGGACCAGTATGGACCAGCACTGAACACGATGGAACAGTACGGACCAGAATGGACCAGTATGGACCAGTACGGACCAGTACGGAACAGTATGGACCAGAACGGACCAGAACGGACCTGTATGGACCAGTACGGACCAGGACGGACCAGTACGGACCAATACGGACCAGTACAGTCCAGTAGGGAACAGTACGGACTACTATGGACCAGTACGGACCAGAACGGACCAGTGCGGACCAGTATGGACCAGTACGGACCAGTACGGACCAGTACGGACCAGTAGGGACTACTAGGGACCAGTACGGACCACTAGGGGGCAGTACGGACCAGTATGGACCAGTACGGACCATTCAGGACCAGTACCGACCAATATGGACCAGTACGGACCAGTATGGACCAGTACGGAGCACTACAGAGCAGTACGGACCAGTACGGACCAGTATGGACCAGTGCGGAGCAGAACAGACCAGTACGGACCAGTACGGACCAGTATGGACCAGTGCGGACCAGTATGGAGCAGTGCGGACCAGTGCGGAACAGAACGGACAAGTACGGACTAGTACGGACCACTATGGAACAGAACGTACCAGTATGGACCAGTGCGGACCAGAACGGACCAGTATGGACCAGTATGGAACAGCACGGAACACGATGGACCAGTACGGACCAGAACGGACCAGTACGGACCAGTATGGACCAGAACGGACCAGTACGGACCAGTATGGACCAGTGCGGACCAGAACAGACCAGTACGGACCAGTACAGACCAGTATGGACCAGTGCGGACCAGTACGGACCAGTATGGACCAGTGCGGAACAGAACCGACCAGTACGGACTAGTACGGACCACTATAGAACAGCACGTACCAGTATGGACCAGTGCGGACCAGAACGGACCAGTAGGGACAGTACAGACCGCTATGGACCCTTACGGACCAGAACGGACCAGTACGGACCACTATGGACCAGTACGGAGCAGAACGGAGCAGTACGGACCAGTACGGACTACTAGTGCACAGTATGGACCACTAGGGGGCAGTACGGAGCACTATGGACCAGTATGGACCAGTGCGGACCAGTACGGACCAGTATGGACAAGGGCAGACCAGAACGGAGCAGTACGGACCAGTATGGACCGGTATGGACCAGTACGGAGCAGTATGGACCGGTACGGACCAGTGTGGACCAGTATGGACCAATATGGACCAGTATGAGCCAGTACGGACCAGTACGGACCAGTGCGGACCAGTATGGACCAGTGCGGAACAGAACGTACCAGTATGGGCCAGTGCGGACCAGAACGGAGCAGTATGGATCAGTATGGACCAGTATGGATCAATAGGTACCAATACGGACCTGGACGGACAAGTACGGACCAGTATGGACCAGTATGGACCAGTACGGACCTGTACGGACCAGTACGGACCAGTATGGACCAGTGCGGACCAGTGCGGAACAGAACGGAGAAGTACGGACTAGTACGGACCACTATGGAACAGAACGTACCAGTATGGACCAGTGCGGACCAGAACGGACCAGTATGGACCAGTATGGACCAGCACTGAACACGATGGAACAGTACGGACCAGAATGGACCAGTATGGACCAGTACGGACCAGTACGGAACAGTATGGACCAGTAAGGACCAGAACGGACCTGTATGGACCAGTACGGACCAGGACAGAGCAGTACGGACCAATACGGACCAGTACAGTCCAGTAGGGACCAGTACATACTACTATGGACCAGTACGGACCAGAACGGACCAGTGCGGACCAGTATGGACCAGTACGGACCAGAACGGACCAGTAGGGACTACTAGGGACCAGTACGGACCACTAGGGGGCAGTACGGACCAGTATGGACCAGTACGGACCAGTATGGACCAGTACGGCGCACTACAGAGCAGTACGGACAAGTACGGACCAGTATGGACAGTGCGGACCAGTACGGACCAGTACGGACCATTTTGGACCAGAACGGACCATTGTGGACCAGTACGGACCAGTATGGACAGGCACGGACCAGTATGGACCAATATGGACCAGTACGGACCAGTACGGACCAGTACGGAACAGTGCAGACCAGAACAGACCAGTACGGACCAGTACGGACTAGTATGGACCGGTGCGGACCAGTATGGACCAGTGCGGACCAGTGCAGAACAGAACGGATCAGTACGGACTAGTACGGACCACTATGGAACATAACGTACCAGTATGGACCAGTGAGGACCAGAACGGACCAGTATGGACCAGTATGGAACAGCACGGAACACGATGGACCAGTGCGGACCAGAACGTACCAGTACGGACCAGTATGGACCAGAACGGACCAGTACGGACCAGTATGGACCAGTGCGGAACAGAACCGACCAGTACGGACTAGTACGGACCACTATGGAAAAGAACGTACCAGTATGGACCAGTGCGGACCAGAACGGACCAGTAGGGACAGTACGGACCGCTATGGACCCGTACAGACCAGAACGGGCCAGTACGGACCACTATGGACCAGTACGGAGCAGAACGGACCAGTACGGAGCAGTACGGACTACTAGTGCACAGTATGGACCTCTAGGGGGCAGTACGGAGCACTATGGACCAGTATGGACCAGTGCGGACCAGTACGGACCAGTATGGACAAGGGCAGACCAGAACGGAGCAGTACGGACCAGTATGGACCGGTATGGACCAGTACGGACCAGAACGGACCGGTAGGGGCCAGTACGGACCAGTACGGACCATTGCGGACCAGTATGCACCAGTGTGGACCAGAACGGACCTGTATGGACCAGAACAGACCAGTACGGACCAGTACGGACCGATAGGGACCAGAACGGACCAATAGGGACCACTACGGACCAGTACGGACCAGTACGGACCAGTATGGATCAGTATGGACCAGTACGGACCCGTATGGACCAGTACGGACCAGTATGGACCAGAACGGACCAGTTCGGACCAGTATGGACCATTGCGGACCAGTATGGACCAGTGCGGACCAGTGCGGAACAGAACGGACCAGTATGGACCAGTGCGGATCAGAACGGACCTGTATGGACCAGAACAGACCAGTACGGACCAGTACGGACCAGTACGGACCAGAACGGACCAATAGGGACCACTACGGACCAGTACGGACCAGTACGGACCATTATGGACCAGTATGGTCCAGTACGGACCAGTATGGGCCAGTACGGACCAGTATGGACCAGTGCGGACCAGAACGGATCAGTATGGACCAGTACGGACCAGTATGGACCAGTACGGACCAGTATGGACCAGTATGGACCAGTACGGACCAGAAAAGACCAATAGGGAACTCTACTGACCAGTACGGACCAGTATGGACCACTACAGACCAGTATGGACCAGAACGGACCAGTTCGGACCAGTATGGACCAGAGCGGACCAGAACAGACCAGTACGGACCACTACGGACCAGTATGGACCAGTGCGGACCAGTATGGACCAGTGCGGACCAGTGCGGAACAGAACGGACAAGTACGAACTAGTACGGACCACTATGGAACAGAACGTACCAGTATGGACCAGTGCGGACCAGTACGGACCAGTATGGACCAGTATGGACCAGTACGGACCAGTATGGACCAGTACGGACCAGTACGGACCAGAACGGACCAATTGGGAACACTACGGACCAGTACGGACCAGTGGGGACCAGAACAGACCAGTACGGACCAGTACGGACAAGTATGGACCAGTGTGGACCAGTATGGACCACTGCGGACCAGTGCGGTACAGAACGGACAAGTACGGACTAGTACGGACCACTATGGAACAGAACGTACCAGTATGGACCAGTGTGGACCAGAACGGACCTGTATGGACCAGTATGGACCAGCACTGAACACGATGGAACAGTACGGACCAGAATGGACCAGTATGGACCAGTACGGACCAGTACGGAACAGTATGGACCAGAACGGACCAGAACGGACCTGTATGGACCAGTACGGACCAGGACGGACCAGTACGGACCAATACGGACCAGTACAGTCCAGTAGGGAACAGTACGGACTACTATGGACCAGTACGGACCAGAACGGACCAGTGCGGACCAGTACGGACCAGTACGGACCAGTACGGACCAGTACGGACCAGTAGGGACTACTAGGGACCAGTACGGACCACTAGGGGGCAGTACGGACCAGTATGGACCAGTACGGACCATTCAGGACCAGTACCGACCAATATGGACCAGTACGGACCAGTATGGACCAGTACGGAGCACTACAGAGCAGTACGGACCAGTACGGACCAGTATGGACCAGTGCGGAGCAGAACAGACCAGTACGGACCAGTACGGACCAGTATGGACCAGTGCGGACCAGTATGGAGCAGTGCGGACCAGTGCGGAACAGAACGGACAAGTACGGACTAGTACGGACCACTATGGAACAGAACGTACCAGTATGGACCAGTGCGGACCAGAACGGACCAGTATGGACCAGTATGGAACAGCACGGAACACGATGGACCAGTACGGACCAGAACGGACCAGTACGGACCAGTATGGACCAGAACGGACCAGTACGGACCAGTATGGACCAGTGCGGACCAGAACAGACCAGTACGGACCAGTACAGACCAGTATGGACCAGTGCGGACCAGTACGGACCAGTATGGACCAGTGCGGAACAGAACCGACCAGTACGGACTAGTACGGACCACTATAGAACAGCACGTACCAGTATGGACCAGTGCGGACCAGAACGGACCAGTAGGGACAGTACAGACCGCTATGGACCCTTACGGACCAGAACGGACCAGTACGGACCACTATGGACCAGTACGGAGCAGAACGGAGCAGTACGGACCAGTACGGACTACTAGTGCACAGTATGGACCACTAGGGGGCAGTACGGAGCACTATGGACCAGTATGGACCAGTGCGGACCAGTACGGACCAGTATGGACAAGGGCAGACCAGAACGGAGCAGTACGGACCAGTATGGACCGGTATGGACCAGTACGGAGCAGTATGGACCGGTACGGACCAGTGTGGACCAGTATGGACCAATATGGACCAGTATGAGCCAGTACGGACCAGTACGGACCAGTGTGGACCAGTATGGACCAGTGCGGAACAGAACGTACCAGTATGGACCAGTGCGGACCAGAACGGAGCAGTATGGATCAGTATGGACCAGTATGGATCAATAGGTACCAATACGGACCTGGACGGACAAGTACGGACCAGTATGGACCAGTATGGACCAGTACGGACCAGTATGGACCAGTACGGACCAGAACAGACCAATAGGGAACTCTATGGACCAGTACGGACCAGTACGGACCACTACAGACCAGTATGGACCAGTACGGACCAGTTCGGACCAGTATGGACCAGAGCGGACCAGAACAGACCAGTACGGACCAGTACGGACCAGTATGGACCAGTGCGGACCAGTATGGACCAGTGCGGACCAGTGCGGAACAGAACGGACCAGTACGAACTAGTACGGACCACTAGGGAACAGAACGTACCAGTATGGACCAGTGCGGACCAGTACGGACCAGTATGGACCAGTATGGACCAGTACGGACCAGTATGGACCAGTATGGATCAATAGGGACCAATACGGACCAGGACGGACCAGTACGGACAAGTATGGACCAGTATGGAGCAGTACGGAACAGTATGGACCAGTACGGACCAGAACGGACCAATAGGGAACACTACGGACCAGTACGGACCAGTGGGGACCAGTACAGACCAGGACGGACCAGTACTAACCAATATGGAACAGAACGTACTAGAACGGACCAGTATGGGCCAGTACGGACCACTACGGATCAGTAGGGACCAGTACGGACCACTATGGACCACTACGGACCAGTACAGACCACTACGGACCAGTATGGACCAGAACGGACCAGTACGGACCAGTATGGACCAGTACCGACCAATATGGACCAGTACGGACCAGTATGGACCAGTGCGGAACAGAACGGACCAGTATGGACCAGTATGGATCAGTAGGGACCAATACGGACTAGGACGGACTAGTATGGACCAGTACGGACCAGAACGGACCAGTAGGGACCAGTATGGACCAGTACGGACCAGTACGGACCAGTATGCACCAGAGCGGACCAGAACAGACCAGTATGGGCCAGTACGGACCAGTATGGACCAGTGCGGACCAGTATGGACCAGTATGGACCAGTGCGGACTGGAACGGACCATTGTGGACCAGTACGGACAAGTATGGACCAGTACGGACCAGTATGTACCAGAGCGGACCAGTACGGACCTGTAGGGACAGTACGGTACACTATGGACCAGTACGGACCAGAACGGACCAGTACGGACCACTATGGACCAGTACGGAGCAGAACGGACCAGTACGGACCAGTACGGACTACTAGTGTACAGTATGGACCACTAGGGGGCAGTACGGAGCACTATGGACCAGTATGGACCAGTGCGGACCAATACGGACCAGTATGGACAAGGGCAGACCAGAACGGAGCAGTACGGACCAGTATGGACCGGTATGGACCAGTACGGACCAGTACGGACCGGTAGGGACCAGTACGGAGCAGTATGGACCGGTACGGACCAGTGTGGACCAGTATGGACCAATATGGACCAATATGGACCAGTATGAGCCAGTACGGACCAGTACGGACCAGTGCGGACCAGTATGGACCAGTGCGGAACAGAACGGACCTGTATGGACCAGAACGGACCAGTATGGACCAGTATGGACCAGTATGGATCAGTAGGGACCAATACGGACCAGGATGGACCAGTACGGACCAGTATGGACCAGTATGGACCAGTATGGACCAGTACGGACCAGTATGGACCAATAGGGAACTCCACGGACCAGTACGGACCAGTACGGACCACTACAGACCAGTATGGACCAGAACGGACCAGTACGGACCAGTATGGACCAGTGCGGACCAGAACAGACCAGTACGGACCAGTACGGACCAGTATGGACCAGTGCGGACCAGTTTGGACCAGTACGGACCAGTGCGGAACAGAACGGACAAGCACGGATTAGTACAGACAACTATGGAACAGAACGTACCAGTATGGACCAGTGCGGACCAGTACGGACCAGTATGGACCAGTATGGACCAGTACGGACCAGTACGGACCGGAAGGGACCAGTACGGAGCAGTACGGACCGGTACGGACCAGTGTGGACCAGTATGGACCAATATGGACCAGAACGGACCAGGACGGACCAGTATGGACCAGTACGGACCAGAACGGACCAAAAGGGAACTCTACGGACCACTACGGAGCAGTACGGACCACTACAGACCAGTATGGACCAGTATGGACCAGTACGGACCAGTACGGACAAGTATGGACCAGTGCGGACCAGTATGGACCAGTGCGGACCAGAACAGACCAGTACGGACCAGTACGGACTAGTACGGACCAGCACTGAACACGATGGAACAGTACGGACCAGAATGGACCAGTATGGACCAGTACGGACCAGTACGGAACAGTATGGACCAGTAAGGACCAGAACGGACCTGTATGGACCAGTACGGACCAGGACGGACCAGTACGGACCAATGCAGACCAGTACAGTCCAGTAGGGAACAGTACGGAACACAATGGACCAGTACGGACCAGAACGGACCAGTGCGGACCAGTATGGACCAGTACGGACCAGAACAGACCAGTACGGACCAGTAGGGACTACTAGGGACCAGTACGGACCACTAGGGGGCAGTACGGACCAGTATGGACCAGTACGGACCATTCAGGACCAGTACGGACCAATATGGACCAGTACGGACCAGTATGGACCAGTACGGAGCACTACAGAGCAGTACGGACAAGTACGGACCAGTATGGACCAGTGTGGACCAGTACGGACCAGTACGGACCATTATGGACCACAATGGACCAGTGCGGACCAGTACGGAGCAGTATGGACAAGGGCAGACCAGAACGGACCAGTACGGACCAGTATGGACCAATATGGACCAGTACGGACCAGTACGGTCCAGTACGGACCAGTGCAGACCAGAACAGACCAGTACGGACCAGTACGGACCAGTATGGACCAGAACGGACCAGAACAGACCAATACAGACCAGTATGGACCAGTACGGACCAGTATGGACCAGTACGGAAGAGTATGGACCAGTATGGACCAGTACGGACCAGAACAGACCAGTACGGACCAGAACGGACTAGTATGGACCAGTGCGGACCAGTATGGACCAGTGCGGACCAGTGCAGAACAGAACGGATCAGTACGGACTAGTACGGACCACTATGGAACAGAACGTACCAGTATGGACCAGTGCGGACCAGAACGGACCAGTATGGACCAGTATGGAACAGCACGGAACACAATGGACCAGTACGGACCAGAACGGACCAGTACGGACCAGTACGGACTACTAGTGTACAGTATGGACCACTAGGGGGCAGTACGGAGCACTATGGACCAGTATGGACCAGTGCGGACCAATACGGACCAGTATGGACAAGGGCAGACCAGAACGGAGCAGTACGGACCAGTATGGACCGGTATGGACCAGTACGGACCAGTACGGACCGGTAGGGACCAGTACGGAGCAGTATGGACCGGTACGGACCAGTGTGGACCAGTATGGACCAATATGGACCAATATGGACCAGTATGAGCCAGTACGGACCAGTACGGACCAGTGCGGACCAGTATGGACCAGTGCGGAACAGAACGGACCTGTATGGACCAGAACGGACCAGTATGGACCAGTATGGACCAGTATGGATCAGTAGGGACCAATACGGACCAGGATGGACCAGTACGGACCAGTATGGACCAGTATGGACCAGTATGGACCAGTACGGACCAGTATGGACCAATAGGGAACTCCACGGACCAGTACGGACCAGTACGGACCACTACAGACCAGTATGGACCAGAACGGACCAGTACGGACCAGTATGGACCAGTGCGGACCAGAACAGACCAGTACGGACCAGTACGGACCAGTATGGACCAGTGCGGACCAGTTTGGACCAGTACGGACCAGTGCGGAACAGAACGGACAAGCACGGATTAGTACAGACAACTATGGAACAGAACGTACCAGTATGGACCAGTGCGGACCAGTACGGACCAGTATGGACCAGTATGGACCAGTACGGACCAGTACGGACCGGAAGGGACCAGTACGGAGCAGTACGGACCGGTACGGACCAGTGTGGACCAGTATGGACCAATATGGACCAGAACGGACCAGGACGGACCAGTATGGACCAGTACGGACCAGAACGGACCAAAAGGGAACTCTACGGACCACTACGGAGCAGTACGGACCACTACAGACCAGTATGGACCAGTATGGACCAGTACGGACCAGTACGGACAAGTATGGACCAGTGCGGACCAGTATGGACCAGTGCGGACCAGAACAGACCAGTACGGACCAGTACGGACTAGTACGGACCAGCACTGAACACGATGGAACAGTACGGACCAGAATGGACCAGTATGGACCAGTACGGACCAGTACGGAACAGTATGGACCAGTAAGGACCAGAACGGACCTGTATGGACCAGTACGGACCAGGACGGACCAGTACGGACCAATGCAGACCAGTACAGTCCAGTAGGGAACAGTACGGAACACAATGGACCAGTACGGACCAGAACGGACCAGTGCGGACCAGTATGGACCAGTACGGACCAGAACAGACCAGTACGGACCAGTAGGGACTACTAGGGACCAGTACGGACCACTAGGGGGCAGTACGGACCAGTATGGACCAGTACGGACCATTCAGGACCAGTACGGACCAATATGGACCAGTACGGACCAGTATGGACCAGTACGGAGCACTACAGAGCAGTACGGACAAGTACGGACCAGTATGGACCAGTGTGGACCAGTACGGACCAGTACGGACCATTATGGACCACAATGGACCAGTGCGGACCAGTACGGAGCAGTATGGACAAGGGCAGACCAGAACGGACCAGTACGGACCAGTATGGACCAATATGGACCAGTACGGACCAGTACGGTCCAGTACGGACCAGTGCAGACCAGAACAGACCAGTACGGACCAGTACGGACCAGTATGGACCAGAACGGACCAGAACAGACCAATACAGACCAGTATGGACCAGTACGGACCAGTATGGACCAGTACGGAAGAGTATGGACCAGTATGGACCAGTACGGACCAGAACAGACCAGTACGGACCAGAACGGACTAGTATGGACCAGTGCGGACCAGTATGGACCAGTGCGGACCAGTGCAGAACAGAACGGATCAGTACGGACTAGTACGGACCACTATGGAACAGAACGTACCAGTATGGACCAGTGCGGACCAGAACGGACCAGTATGGACCAGTATGGAACAGCACGGAACACAATGGACCAGTACGGACCAGAACGGACCAGTACGGAACAGTATGGACCAGAACGGACCAGTACGGACCAGTATGGACCAGTGCGGACCAGAACCGACCAGTACGGACCGGTACGGACCAGTACGGACCAAACGGACCAATAGGGACCACTACGTACCAGTACGGACCAGTACGGACCAGTACGGACCAGTGCGGAACAGAACGGACCAGAACGGACCAGTACGGACCAGTACGGAATACTAGGGACCAGTACGGACCACAAGGGGGCAGTACGGAGCAGTGTGGACCAGTATGGACCTGGACGGACCAGTATGGACCAGTGAGGACCAGTGCGGACCAGAACCGACCAGTACGGACTAGTACGGACCACTATGGAACAGAACGTACCAGAACGGACCAGTACGGACTGGTAGGGTCTAGTACGGACCGGTAGGGAACACTACGGACCACTATGGACCAGTACGGACCAGAACGGACCAGTACGGACCACTATGGACCAGTACGGACCAGAACGGACCAGTACGGACCACTATGGAACAGTACGGACCAGAACGGACCAGTATGGACCAGTGCGGACCAGAACAGACCAGTACGGACCAGTACGGACCAGTATGGACCAGTGCGGACCAGTATGGACCAGTGCGGACCAGTGCGGACCAGTGCGGAACAGAACGGACAAGTACGGACTAGTACGGACCACTATGGAACAGAACGTACCAGTATGGACCAGTGCGGACCAGAACGGACCAGTACGGACCGCTATGGACCAGCACGGAACACTATGGACCAGTACGGACCAGAATGGACCAGTACGGACCACTATGGACCAGTACGGAGCAGAACGGACCAGTACGGACCAGTACGGACTACTAGTGACAAGTACGGACCACTAGGGGGCAGTACGGAGCACTATGGACCAGTATGGACGAGTGCGGACAAGAACGGACCAGTATGGACAAGGGCAGACCAGTACGAACCAGTACGGACCAGTATGGACCGGTATGGACCGGTACGGACCAGTACGGACCAGTATGGACCAGTATGGACCAGTGCGGACCAGTACGGAGCAGTATGGACAAGGGCAGACCAGAACGGACCAGTACGGACCAGTATGGACCGGTATGGACCAGTACGGACCAGTACGGACCAGTATGGGCCAGTACGGACCAGTATGGACCAGTGCGGACCAGTGCGGAACAGAACGGAGAAGTACGGACTAGTACGGACCACTATGGAACAGAACGTACCAGTATGGACCAGTGCGGACCAGAACGGACCAGTATGGACCAGTATGGACCAGCACTGAACACGATGGAACAGTACGGACCAGAATGGACCAGTATGGACCAGTACGGACCAGTACGGAACAGTATGGACCAGTGCGGACCAGAACGGACCTGTATGGACCAGTACGGACCAGGACGGACCAGTACGGACCAATGCAGACCAGTACAGTCCAGTAGGGAACAGTACGGACTACTATGGACCAGTACGGACCAGAACGGACCAGTGCGGACCAGTATGGACCAGTACGGACCAGAACAGACCAGTACGGACCAGTAGGGACTACTAGGGACCAGTACGGACCACTAGGGGGCAGTACGGACCAGTATGGACCAGTACGGACCATTCAGGACCAGTACCGACCAATATGGACCAGTACGGACCAGTATGGACCAGTACGGAGCACTACAGAGCAGTACGGACAAGTACGGACCAGTATGGACAGTGCGGACCAGTACGGACCAGTACGGACCATTATGGACCAGAACGGACCAGAACGGACCAGTACGGACCACTATGGACCAGTACGGAGCAGAACGGAGCAGTACGGACCAGTACGGACTACTAGTGTACAGTATGGACCACTAGGGGGCTGTACGGAGCACTATGGACCAGTATGGACCAGTGCGGACCAGTAGGGACCAGTATGGACAAGGGCAGACCAGAACGGAGCAGCATGGACCAGTATGGACCGGTATGGACCAGTACGGACCGGTAGGGACCAGTACGGAGCAGTATGGACCGGTACGGACCAGTGTGGACCAGTATGGACCAATATGGACCAGTATGAGCCAGTACGGACCAGAACGGACCAGTGCGGACCAGTATGGACCAGTGCGGAACAGAACGGACCTGTATGGACCAGAACAGACCAGGACGGACCATTACGGACCGGTACGGACCAGTACGGACCAAACGGACCAATAGGGACCACTACGGACCAGTACGGACCAGTACGGACCAGTACGGACCAGTACGGACCAGTACGGACCAGTACGGACTAGTATGGACCAGTACGGTCCAGTACGGATCAGTGCGGACCAGAACGGAGCAGTATGGATCAGTATGGACCAGTATGGATCAGTAGGGACCAGTACGGACCAGTACGGACCAGTACGGACCAGCATGGACCAGTATGGACCAGTACGGACCAGTATGGACCAGTACGGACCAGAACGGACCGTTGTGGAACAGTACGGACCAGTACGGACCAGTACGGACCACTACAGACCAGTATGGACCAGAACGGACCAGTACGGACCAATATGGACCAGTGAGGACCAGAACAGACCAGTACGGACCAGTACGGACCAGTATGGACCAGTGCAGACAAGTATGGACCAGTATGGACCAGTATGGACCAGTAGGGACCAGTACGGACCAGTACGGACCAGTATGGACCAGTACGGACCAGAACGGACCAAAAGGGAACTCTACGGACCACTACGGAGCAGTACGGACCACTACAGACCAGTATGGACCAGTATGGACCAGTACGGACCAGTACGGACAAGTATGGACCAGTGCGGACCAGTATGGACCAGTGCGGACCAGAACAGACCAGTACGGACCAGTATGGACCAGTACGGACCAGTGCGGAACAGAACGGACCAGAACGGACCAGTACGGACCAGTACGGAATACTAGGGACCAGTACGGACCACAAGGGGGCAGTACGGAGCAGTGTGGACCAGTATGGACCTGGACGGACCAGTATGGACCAGTGAGGACCAGTGCGGACCAGAACCGACCAGTACGGACTAGTACGGACCACTATGGAACAGAACGTACCAGAACGGACCAGTACGGACTGGTAGGGACTAGTACGGACCGGTAGGGAACACTACGGACCACTATGGACCAGTACGGACCAGAACGGACCAGTACGGACCACTATGGACCAGTACGGACCAGAACGGACCAGTACGGACCACTATGGAACAGTACGGACCAGAACGGACCAGTATGGACCAGTGCGGACCAGAACAGACCAGTACGGACCAGTACGGACCAGTATGGACCAGTGCGGACCAGAATGGACCCGTGCGGACCAGTGCGGACCAGTGCGGAACAGAACGGACAAGAACGGACTAGTACGGACCACTATGGAACAGAACGTACCAGTATGGACCAGTGCGGACCAGAACGGACCAGTACGGACCGCTATGGACCAGCACGGAACACTATGGACCAGTACGGACCAGAATGGACCAGTACGGACCACTATGGACCAGTACGGAGCAGAACGGACCAGTACGGACCAGTACGGACTACTAGTGACAAGTACGGACCACTAGGGGGCAGTACGGAGCACTATGGACCAGTATGGACGAGTGCGGACAAGAACGGACCAGTATGGACAAGGGCAGACCAGTACGAACCAGTACGGACCAGTATGGACCGGTATGGACCGGTACGGACCAGTACGGACCAGTATGGACCAATATGGACCAGTGCGGACCAGTACGGAGCAGTATGGACAAGGGCAGACCAGAACGGACCAGTACGGACCAGTATGGACCGGTATGGACCAGTACGGACCAGTACGGACCAGTATGGGCCAGTACGGACCAGTATGGACCAGTGCGGACCAGTGCGGAACAGAACGGAGAAGTACGGACTAGTACGGACCACTATGGAACAGAACGTACCAGTATGGACCAGTGCGGACCAGAACGGACCAGTATGGACCAGTATGGACCAGCACTGAACACGATGGAACAGTACGGACCAGAATGGACCAGTATGGACCAGTACGGACCAGTACGGAACAGTATGGACCAGTAAGGACCAGAACGGACCTGTATGGACCAGTACGGACCAGGACAGAGCAGTACGGACCAATACGGACCAGTACAGTCCAGTAGGGAACAGTACATACTACTATGGACCAGTACGGACCAGAACGGACCAGTGCGGACCAGTATGGACCAGTACGGACCAGAACGGACCAGTAGGGACTACTAGGGACCAGTACGGACCACTAGGGGGCAGTACGGACCAGTATGGACCAGTACGGACCAGTATGGACCAGTACGGCGCACTACAGAGCAGTACGGACAAGTACGGACCAGTATGGACAGTGCGGACCAGTACGGACCAGTACGGACCATTTTGGACCAGAACGGACCATTGTGGACCAGTACGGACCAGTATGGACAGGCACGGACCAGTATGGACCAATATGGACCAGTACGGACCAGTACGGACCAGTACGGAACAGTGCAGACCAGAACAGACCAGTACGGACCAGTACGGACTAGTATGGACCGGTGCGGACCAGTATGGACCAGTGCGGACCAGTGCAGAACAGAACGGATCAGTACGGACTAGTACGGACCACTATGGAACATAACGTACCAGTATGGACCAGTGAGGACCAGAACGGACCAGTATGGACCAGTATGGAACAGCACGGAACACGATGGACCAGTGCGGACCAGAACGTACCAGTACGGACCAGTATGGACTAGAACGGACCAGTACGGACCAGTATGGACCAGTGCGGAACAGAACCGACCAGTACGGACTAGTACGGACCACTATGGAAAAGAACGTACCAGTATGGACCAGTGCGGACCAGAACGGACCAGTAGGGACAGTACGGACCGCTATGGACCCGTACAGACCAGAACGGGCCAGTACGGACCACTATGGACCAGTACGGAGCAGAACGGACCAGTACGGAGCAGTACGGACTACTAGTGCACAGTATGGACCTCTAGGGGGCAGTACGGAGCACTATGGACCAGTATGGACCAGTGCGGACCAGTACGGACCAGTATGGACAAGGGCAGACCAGAACGGAGCAGTACGGACCAGTATGGACCGGTATGGACCAGTACGGACCAGAACGGACCGGTAGGGGCCAGTACGGACCAGTACGGACCATTGCGGACCAGTATGCACCAGTGTGGACCAGAACGGACCTGTATGGACCAGAAAAGACCAGTACGGACCAGTACGGACCGATAGGGACCAGAACGGACCAATAGGGACCACTACGGACCAGTACGGACCAGTACGGACCAGTATGGACCAGTATGGACCAGTACGGACCCGTATGGACCAGTACGGACCAGTATGGACCAGAACGGACCAGTTCGGACCACTATGGAACAGAGCGGACCAGAATAGACCAGTACGGACCAGTACGGACCAGTATGGACCATTGCGGACCAGTATGGACCAGTGCGGACCAGTGCGGAACAGAACGGACCAGTATGGACCAGTGCGGATCAGAACGGACCTGTATGGACCAGAACAGACCAGGACGGACCAGTACGGACCAGTACGGACCAGAACGGACCAATAGGGACCACTACGGACCAGTACGGACCAGTACGGACCATTATGGACCAGTATGGACCAGTACGGACCAGTATGGGCCAGTACGGACCAGTATGGACCAGTTCGGACCAGAACGGATCAGTATGGACCAGTACGGACCAGTATGGACCAGTACGGACCAGTATGGACCAGTATGGACCAGTACGGACCAGAAAAGACCAATAGGGAACTCTACTGACCAGTACGGACCAGTATGGACCACTACAGACCAGTATGGACCAGAACGGACCAGTTCGGACCAGTATGGACCAGAGCGGACCAGAACAGACCAGTACGGACCACTACGGACCAGTATGGACCAGTGCGGACCAGTATGGACCAGTGCGGACCAGTGCGGAACAGAACGGACAAGTACGAACTAGTACGGACCACTATGGAACAGAACGTACCAGTATGGACCAGTGCGGACCAGTACGGACCAGTATGGACCAGTATGCACCAGTACGGACCAGTATGGACCAGTACGGACCAGTACGGACCAGAACGGACCAATTGGGAACACTACGGACCAGTACGGACCAGTGGGGACCAGAACAGACCAGTACGGACCAGTACGGACAAGTATGGACCAGTGTGGACCAGTATGGACCACTGCGGACCAGTGCGGTACAGAACGGACAAGTACGGACTAGTACGGACCACTATGGAACAGAACGTACCAGTATGGACCAGTGTGGACCAGAACGGACCTGTATGGACCAGTATGGACCAGCACTGAACACGATGGAACAGTACGGACCAGAATGGACCAGTATGGACCAGTACGGACCAGTACGGAACAGTATGGACCAGAACGGACCAGAACGGACCTGTATGGACCAGTACGGACCAGGACGGACCAGTACGGACCAATACGGACCAGTACAGTCCAGTAGGGAACAGTACGGACTACTATGGACCAGTACGGACCAGAACGGACCAGTGCGGACCAGTATGGACCAGTACGGACCAGTACGGACCAGTACGGACCAGTAGGGACTACTAGGGACCAGTACGGACCACTAGGGGGCAGTACGGACCAGTATGGACCAGTACGGACCATTCAGGACCAGTACCGACCAATATGGACCAGTACGGACCAGTATGGACCAGTACGGAGCACTACAGAGCAGTACGGACCAGTACGGACCAGTATGGACCAGTGCGGAGCAGAACAGACCAGTACGGACCAGTACGGACCAGTATGGACCAGTGCGGACCAGTATGGAGCAGTGCGGACCAGTGCGGAACAGAACGGACAAGTACGGACTAGTACGGACCACTATGGAACAGAACGTACCAGTATGGACCAGTGCGGACCAGAACGGACCAGTATGGACCAGTATGGAACAGCACGGAACACGATGGACCAGTACGGACCAGAACGGACCAGTACGGACCAGTATGGACCAGAACGGACCAGTACGGACCATTATGGACCAGTGCGGACCAGAACAGACCAGTACGGACCAGTACAGACCAGTATGGACCAGTGCGGACCAGTACGGACCAGTATGGACCAGTGCGGAACAGAACCGACCAGTACGGACTAGTACGGACCACTATAGAACAGCACGTACCAGTATGGACCAGTGCGGACCAGAACGGACCAGTAGGGACAGTACAGACCGCTATGGACCCTTACGGACCAGAACGGACCAGTACGGACCACTATGGACCAGTACGGAGCAGAACGGAGCAGTACGGACCAGTACGGACTACTAGTGCACAGTATGGACCACTAGGGGGCAGTACGGAGCACTATGGACCAGTATGGACCAGTGCGGACCAGTACGGACCAGTATGGACAAGGGCAGACCAGAACGGAGCAGTACGGACCAGTATGGACCGGTATGGACCAGTACGGAGCAGTATGGACCGGTACGGACCAGTGTGGACCAGTATGGACCAATATGGACCAGTATGAGCCAGTACGGACCAGTACGGACCAGTGCGGACCAGTATGGACCAGTGCGGAACAGAACGTACCAGTATGGACCAGTGCGGACCAGAACGGAGCAGTATGGATCAGTATGGACCAGTATGGATCAATAGGTACCAATACGGACCTGGACGGACAAGTACGGACCAGTATGGACCAGTATGGACCAGTACGGACCTGTACGGACCAGTACGGACCAGTATGGACCAGTGCGGACCAGTGCGGAACAGAACGGAGAAGTACGGACTAGTACGGACCACTATGGAACAGAACGTACCAGTATGGACCAGTGCGGACCAGAACGGACCAGTATGGACCAGTATGGACCAGCACTGAACACGATGGAACAGTACGGACCAGAATGGACCAGTATGGACCAGTACGGACCAGTACGGAACAGTATGGACCAGTAAGGACCAGAACGGACCTGTATGGACCAGTACGGACCAGGACAGAGCAGTACGGACCAATACGGACCAGTACAGTCCAGTAGGGACCAGTACATACTACTATGGACCAGTACGGACCAGAACGGACCAGTGCGGACCAGTATGGACCAGTACGGACCAGAACGGACCAGTAGGGACTACTAGGGACCAGTACGGACCACTAGGGGGCAGTACGGACCAGTATGGACCAGTACGGACCAGTATGGACCAGTACGGCGCACTACAGAGCAGTACGGACAAGTACGGACCAGTATGGACAGTGCGGACCAGTACGGACCAGTACGGACCATTTTGGACCAGAACGGACCATTGTGGACCAGTACGGACCAGTATGGACAGGCACGGACCAGTATGGACCAATATGGACCAGTACGGACCAGTACGGACCAGTACGGAACAGTGCAGACCAGAACAGACCAGTACGGACCAGTACGGACTAGTATGGACCGGTGCGGACCAGTATGGACCAGTGCGGACCAGTGCAGAACAGAACGGATCAGTACGGACTAGTACGGACCACTATGGAACATAACGTACCAGTATGGACCAGTGAGGACCAGAACGGACCAGTATGGACCAGTATGGAACAGCACGGAACACGATGGACCAGTGCGGACCAGAACGTACCAGTACGGACCAGTATGGACCAGAACGGACCAGTACGGACCAGTATGGACCAGTGCGGAACAGAACCGACCAGTACGGACTAGTACGGACCACTATGGAAAAGAACGTACCAGTATGGACCAGTGCGGACCAGAACGGACCAGTAGGGACAGTACGGACCGCTATGGACCCGTACAGACCAGAACGGGCCAGTACGGACCACTATGGACCAGTACGGAGCAGAACGGACCAGTACGGAGCAGTACGGACTACTAGTGCACAGTATGGACCTCTAGGGGGCAGTACGGAGCACTATGGACCAGTATGGACCAGTGCGGACCAGTACGGACCAGTATGGACAAGGGCAGACCAGAACGGAGCAGTACGGACCAGTATGGACCGGTATGGACCAGTACGGACCAGAACGGACCGGTAGGGGCCAGTACGGACCAGTACGGACCATTGCGGACCAGTATGCACCAGTGTGGACCAGAACGGACCTGTATGGACCAGAACAGACCAGTACGGACCAGTACGGACCGATAGGGACCAGAACGGACCAATAGGGACCACTACGGACCAGTACGGACCAGTACGGACCAGTATGGATCAGTATGGACCAGTACGGACCCGTATGGACCAGTACGGACCAGTATGGACCAGAACGGACCAGTTCGGACCAGTATGGACCATTGCGGACCAGTATGGACCAGTGCGGACCAGTGCGGAACAGAACGGACCAGTATGGACCAGTGCGGATCAGAACGGACCTGTATGGACCAGAACAGACCAGTACGGACCAGTACGGACCAGTACGGACCAGAACGGACCAATAGGGACCACTACGGACCAGTACGGACCAGTACGGACCATTATGGACCAGTATGGACCAGTACGGACCAGTATGGGCCAGTACGGACCAGTATGGACCAGTGCGGACCAGAACGGATCAGTATGGACCAGTACGGACCAGTATGGACCAGTACGGACCAGTATGGACCAGTATGGACCAGTACGGACCAGAAAAGACCAATAGGGAACTCTACTGACCAGTACGGACCAGTATGGACCACTACAGACCAGTATGGACCAGAACGGACCAGTTCGGACCAGTATGGACCAGAGCGGACCAGAACAGACCAGTACGGACCACTACGGACCAGTATGGACCAGTGCGGACCAGTATGGACCAGTGCGGACCAGTGCGGAACAGAACGGACAAGTACGAACTAGTACGGACCACTATGGAACAGAACGTACCAGTATGGACCAGTGCGGACCAGTACGGACCAGTATGGACCAGTATGGACCAGTACGGACCAGTATGGACCAGTACGGACCAGTACGGACCAGAACGGACCAATTGGGAACACTACGGACCAGTACGGACCAGTGGGGACCAGAACAGACCAGTACGGACCAGTACGGACAAGTATGGACCAGTGTGGACCAGTATGGACCACTGCGGACCAGTGCGGTACAGAACGGACAAGTACGGACTAGTACGGACCACTATGGAACAGAACGTACCAGTATGGACCAGTGTGGACCAGAACGGACCTGTATGGACCAGTATGGACCAGCACTGAACACGATGGAACAGTACGGACCAGAATGGACCAGTATGGACCAGTACGGACCAGTACGGAACAGTATGGACCAGAACGGACCAGAACGGACCTGTATGGACCAGTACGGACCAGGACGGACCAGTACGGACCAATACGGACCAGTACAGTCCAGTAGGGAACAGTACGGACTACTATGGACCAGTACGGACCAGAACGGACCAGTGCGGACCAGTACGGACCAGTACGGACCAGTACGGACCAGTACGGACCAGTAGGGACTACTAGGGACCAGTACGGACCACTAGGGGGCAGTACGGACCAGTATGGACCAGTACGGACCATTCAGGACCAGTACCGACCAATATGGACCAGTACGGACCAGTATGGACCAGTACGGAGCACTACAGAGCAGTACGGACCAGTACGGACCAGTATGGACCAGTGCGGACCAGAACAGACCAGTACGGACCAGTACGGACCAGTATGGACCAGTGCGGACCAGTATGGAGCAGTGCGGACCAGTGCGGAACAGAACGGACAAGTACGGACTAGTACGGACCACTATGGAACAGAACGTACCAGTATGGACCAGTGCGGACCAGAACGGACCAGTATGGACCAGCATGGAACAGCACGGAACACGATGGACCAGTACGGACCAGAACGGACCAGTACGGACCAGTATGGACCAGAACGGACCAGTACGGACCAGTATGGACCAGTGCGGACCAGAACAGACCAGTACGGACCAGTACAGACCAGTATGGACCAGTGCGGACCAGTACGGACCAGTATGGACCAGTGCGGAACAGAACCGACCAGTACGGGACTAGTACGGACCACTATAGAACAGCACGTACCAGTATGGACCAGTGCGGACCAGAACGGACCAGTAGGGACAGTACAGACCGCTATGGACCCTTACGACCAGAACGGACCAGTACGGACCACTATGGACCAGTACGGAGCAGAACGGAGCAGTACGGACCAGTACGGACTACTAGTGCACAGTATGGACCACTAGGGGGCAGTACGGAGCACTATGGACCAGTATGGACCAGTGCGGACCAGTACGGACCAGTATGGACAAGGGCAGACCAGAACGGAGCATTACGGACCAGTATGGACCGGTATGGACCAGTACGGAGCAGTATGGACCGGTACGGACCAGTGTGGACCAGTATGGACCAATATGGACCAGTATGAGCCAGTACGGACCAGTACGGACAGTGTGGACCAGTATGGACCAGTGCGGAACAGAACGTACCAGTATGGACCAGTGCGGACCAGAACGGAGCAGTATGGATCAGTATGGACCAGTATGGATCAATAGGTACCAATACGGACCTGGACGGACAAGTACGGACCAGTATGGACCAGTATGGACCAGTACGGACCAGTATGGACCAGTACGGACCAGAACAGACCAATAGGGAACTCTATGGACCAGTACGGACCAGTACGGACCACTACAGACCAGTATGGACCAGTACGGACCAGTTCGGACCAGTATGGACCAGAGCGGACCAGAACAGACTAGTACGGACCAGTACGGACCAGTATGGACCAGTGCGGACCAGTATGGACCAGTGCGGACCAGTGCGGAACAGAACGGACCAGTACGAACTAGTACGGACCACTAGGGAACAGAACGTACCAGTATGGACCAGTTGCGGACCAGTACGGACCAGTATGGACCAGTATGACCAGTACGGACCAGTATGGACCAGTATGGATCAATAGGGACCAATACGGACCAGGACGGACCAGTACGGACAAGTATGGACCAGTATGGAGCAGTACGGAACAGTATGGACCAGTACGGACCAGAACGGACCAATAGGGAACACTACGGACCAGTACGGACCAGTGGGGACCAGTACAGACCAGGACGGACCAGTACTAACCAATATGGAACAGAACGTACTAGAACGGACCAGTATGGGCCAGTACGGACCACTACGGATCAGTAGGGACCAGTACGGACCACTATGGACCACTACGGACCAGTACAGACCACTACGGACCAGTATGGACCAGAACGGACCAGTACGGACCAGTATGGACCAGTACCGACCAATATGGACCAGTACGGACCAGTATGGACCAGTGCGGAACAGAACGGACCAGTATGGACCAGTATGGATCAGTAGGGACCAATACGGACTAGGACGGACTAGTATGGACCAGTACGGACCAGAACGGACCAGTAGGGACCAGTATGGACCAGTACGGACCAGTACGGACCAGTATGCACCAGAGCGGACCAGAACAGACCAGTATGGGCCAGTACGGACCAGTATGGACCAGTGCGGACCAGTATGGACCAGTATGGACCAGTGCGGACTGGAACGGACCATTGTGGACCAGTACGGACAAGTATGGACCAGTACGGACCAGTATGTACCAGAGCGGACCAGTACGGACCTGTAGGGACAGTACGGTACACTATGGACCAGTACGGACCAGAACGGACCAGTACGGACCACTATGGACCAGTACGGAGCAGAACGGACCAGTACGGACCAGTACGGACTACTAGTGTACAGTATGGACCACTAGGGGGCAGTACGGAGCACTATGGACCAGTATGGACCAGTGCGGACCAATACGGACCAGTATGGACAAGGGCAGACCAGAACGGAGCAGTACGGACCAGTATGGACCGGTATGGACCAGTACGGACCAGTACGGACCGGTAGGGACCAGTACGGAGCAGTATGGACCGGTACGGACCAGTGTGGACCAGTATGGACCAATATGGACCAATATGGACCAGTATGAGCCAGTACGGACCAGTACGGACCAGTGCGGACCAGTATGGACCAGTGCGGAACAGAACGGACCTGTATGGACCAGAACGGACCAGTATGGACCAGTATGGACCAGTATGGATCAGTAGGGACCAATACGGACCAGGATGGACCAGTACGGACCAGTATGGACCAGTATGGACCAGTATGGACCAGTACGGACCAGTATGGACCAATAGGGAACTCCACGGACCAGTACGGACCAGTACGGACCACTACAGACCAGTATGGACCAGAACGGACCAGTACGGACCAGTATGGACCAGTGCGGACCAGAACAGACCAGTACGGACCAGTACGGACCAGTATGGACCAGTGCGGACCAGTTTGGACCAGTACGGACCAGTGCGGAACAGAACGGACAAGCACGGATTAGTACAGACAACTATGGAACAGAACGTACCAGTATGGACCAGTGCGGACCAGTACGGACCAGTATGGACCAGTATGGACCAGTACGGACCAGTACGGACCGGAAGGGACCAGTACGGAGCAGTACGGACCGGTACGGACCAGTGTGGACCAGTATGGACCAATATGGACCAGAACGGACCAGGACGGACCAGTACGGACCAGTGCGGACCAGTATGGACCAGTGCGGACCAGAACGGACTTGTATGGACCAGAACGGACCAGGACGGACCAGTATAGACTAGTATGGACCAGTACGGACCAGTATGGACCAGTACGGACCAGTATGGACCAGTGCGGACCAGAATGGACCAGTACGGACCAGTATGGACCAGTGCGGACCAGTATGGACCAGTGCGGACCAGTGCGGAACAGAACGGACAAGTACGGACTAGTACGGAACACTATGGACCAGTACGGACCAGAATGGACCACTATGGACCAGTACGGAGCAGAACGGACAAGTACGGACCAGTACGGACTACTAGTGACCAGTACGGACCACTAGGGGGCAGTACGGAGCACTATGGACCAGTATGGACCAGTGCGGACCAGTAGGGACCAGTATGGACCAGAACAGACCAGGACGGAGCAGTATAGACTAGTATGGACCAGTACGGACCAGTATGGACCAGTACGGACCAGTATGGACCAGTGCGGACCAGAATGGACCAGTACGGACCAGTATGGACCAGTGCGGACCAGTATGGACCAGTGCGGACCAGTGCGGAACAGAACGGACAAGTATGGACTAGTACGGAACACTATGGACCAGTACGGACCAGAATGGACCACTATGGACCAGTACGGAGCAGAACGGACAAGTACGGACCAGTACGGACTACTAGTGACCAGTACGGACCACTAGGGGGCAGTACGGAGCACTATGGACCAGTATGGACCAGTGCGGACCAGAACGGAGCAGTATGGATCAGTATGGACCAGTATGGATCAATAGGTACCAATACGGACCTGGACGGACAAGTACGGACCAGTATGGACCAGTATGGACCAGTACGGACCTGTACGGACCAGTACGGACCAGTATGGACCAGTGCGGACCAGTGCGGAACAGAACGGAGAAGTACGGACTAGTACGGACCACTATGGAACAGAACGTACCAGTATGGACCAGTGCGGACCAGAACGGACCAGTATGGACCAGTATGGACCAGCACTGAACACGATGGAACAGTACGGACCAGAATGGACCAGTATGGACCAGTACGGACCAGTACGGAACAGTATGGACCAGTAAGGACCAGAACGGACCTGTATGGACCAGTACGGACCAGGACAGAGCAGTACGGACCAATACGGACCAGTACAGTCCAGTAGGGACCAGTACATACTACTATGGACCAGTACGGACCAGAACGGACCAGTGCGGACCAGTATGGACCAGTACGGACCAGAACGGACCAGTAGGGACTACTAGGGACCAGTACGGACCACTAGGGGGCAGTACGGACCAGTATGGACCAGTACGGACCAGTATGGACCAGTACGGCGCACTACAGAGCAGTACGGACAAGTACGGACCAGTATGGACAGTGCGGACCAGTACGGACCAGTACGGACCATTTTGGACCAGAACGGACCATTGTGGACCAGTACGGACCAGTATGGACAGGCACGGACCAGTATGGACCAATATGGACCAGTACGGACCAGTACGGACCAGTACGGAACAGTGCAGACCAGAACAGACCAGTACGGACCAGTACGGACTAGTATGGACCGGTGCGGACCAGTATGGACCAGTGCGGACCAGTGCAGAACAGAACGGATCAGTACGGACTAGTACGGACCACTATGGAACATAACGTACCAGTATGGACCAGTGAGGACCAGAACGGACCAGTATGGACCAGTATGGAACAGCACGGAACACGATGGACCAGTGCGGACCAGAACGTACCAGTACGGACCAGTATGGACCAGAACGGACCAGTACGGACCAGTATGGACCAGTGCGGAACAGAACCGACCAGTACGGACTAGTACGGACCACTATGGAAAAGAACGTACCAGTATGGACCAGTGCGGACCAGAACGGACCAGTAGGGACAGTACGGACCGCTATGGACCCGTACAGACCAGAACGGGCCAGTACGGACCACTATGGACCAGTACGGAGCAGAACGGACCAGTACGGAGCAGTACGGACTACTAGTGCACAGTATGGACCTCTAGGGGGCAGTACGGAGCACTATGGACCAGTATGGACCAGTGCGGACCAGTACGGACCAGTATGGACAAGGGCAGACCAGAACGGAGCAGTACGGACCAGTATGGACCGGTATGGACCAGTACGGACCAGAACGGACCGGTAGGGGCCAGTACGGACCAGTACGGACCATTGCGGACCAGTATGCACCAGTGTGGACCAGAACGGACCTGTATGGACCAGAACAGACCAGTACGGACCAGTACGGACCGATAGGGACCAGAACGGACCAATAGGGACCACTACGGACCAGTACGGACCAGTACGGACCAGTATGGATCAGTATGGACCAGTACGGACCCGTATGGACCAGTACGGACCAGTATGGACCAGAACGGACCAGTTCGGACCAGTATGGACCATTGCGGACCAGTATGGACCAGTGCGGACCAGTGCGGAACAGAACGGACCAGTATGGACCAGTGCCGATCAGAACGGACCTGTATGGACCAGAACAGACCAGTACGGACCAGTACGGACCAGTACGGACCAGAACGGACCAATAGGGACCACTACGGACCAGTACGGACCAGTACGGACCATTATGGACCAGTATGGACCAGTACGGACCAGTATGGGCCAGTACGGACCAGTATGGACCAGTGCGGACCAGAACGGATCAGTATGGACCAGTACGGACCAGTATGGACCAGTACGGACCAGTATGGACCAGTATGGACCAGTACGGACCAGAAAAGACCAATAGGGAACTCTACTGACCAGTACGGACCAGTATGGACCACTACAGACCAGTATGGACCAGAACGGACCAGTTCGGACCAGTATGGACCAGAGCGGACCAGAACAGACCAGTACGGACCACTACGGACCAGTATGGACCAGTGCGGACCAGTATGGACCAGTGCGGACCAGTGCGGAACAGAACGGACAAGTACGAACTAGTACGGACCACTATGGAACAGAACGTACCAGTATGGACCAGTGCGGACCAGTACGGACCAGTATGGACCAGTATGGACCAGTACGGACCAGTATGGACCAGTACGGACCAGTACGGACCAGAACGGACCAATTGGGAACACTACGGACCAGTACGGACCAGTGGGGACCAGAACAGACCAGTACGGACCAGTACGGACAAGTATGGACCAGTGTGGACCAGTATGGACCACTGCGGACCAGTGCGGTACAGAACGGACAAGTACGGACTAGTACGGACCACTATGGAACAGAACGTACCAGTATGGACCAGTGTGGACCAGAACGGACCTGTATGGACCAGTATGGACCAGCACTGAACACGATGGAACAGTACGGACCAGAATGGACCAGTATGGACCAGTAACGGACCAGTACGGAACAGTATGGACCAGAACGGACCAGAACGGACCTGTATGGACCAGTACGGACCAGGACGGACCAGTACGGACCAATACGGACCAGTACAGTCCAGTAGGGAACAGTACGGACTACTATGGACCAGTACGGACCAGAACGGACCAGTGCGGACCAGTACGGACCAGTACGGACCAGTACGGACCAGTACGGACCAGTAGGGACTACTAGGGACCAGTACGGACCACTAGGGGGCAGTACGGACCAGTATGGACCAGTACGGACCATTCAGGACCAGTACCGACCAATATGGACCAGTACGGACCAGTATGGACCAGTACGGAGCACTACAGAGCAGTACGGACCAGTACGGACCAGTATGGACCAGTGCGGACCAGAACAGACCAGTACGGACCAGTACGGACCAGTATGGACCAGTGCGGACCAGTATGGAGCAGTGCGGACCAGTGCGGAACAGAACGGACAAGTACGGACTAGTACGGACCACTATGGAACAGAACGTACCAGTATGGACCAGTGCGGACCAGAACGGACCAGTATGGACCAGCATGGAACAGCACGGAACACGATGGACCAGTACGGACCAGAACGGACCAGTACGGACCAGTATGGACCAGAACGGACCAGTACGGACCAGTATGGACCAGTGCGGACCAGAACAGACCAGTACGGACCAGTACAGACCAGTATGGACCAGTGCGGACCAGTACGGACCAGTATGGACCAGTGCGGAACAGAACCGACCAGTACGGACTAGTACGGACCACTATAGAACAGCACGTACCAGTATGGACCAGTGCGGACCAGAACGGACCAGTAGGGACAGTACAGACCGCTATGGACCCTTACGGACCAGAACGGACCAGTACGGACCACTATGGACCAGTACGGAGCAGAACGGAGCAGTACGGACCAGTACGGACTACTAGTGCACAGTATGGACCACTAGGGGGCAGTACGGAGCACTATGGACCAGTATGGACCAGTGCGGACCAGTACGGACCAGTATGGACAAGGGCAGACCAGAACGGAGCAGTACGGACCAGTATGGACCGGTATGGACCAGTACGGAGCAGTATGGACCGGTACGGACCAGTATGGACCAGTATGGACCAATATGGACCAGTATGAGCCAGTACGGACCAGTACGGACCAGTGCGGACCAGTATGGACCAGTGCGGAACAGAACGTACCAGTATGGACCAGTGCGGACCAGAACGGAGCAGTATGGATCAGTATGGACCAGTATGGATCAATAGGTACCAATACGGACCTGGACGGACAAGTACGGACCAGTATGGACCAGTATGGACCAGTACGGACCAGTATGGACCAGTACGGACCAGAACAGACCAATAGGGAACTCTATGGACCAGTACGGACCAGTACGGACCACTACAGACCAGTATGGACCAGTACGGACCAGTTCGGACCAGTATGGACCAGAGCGGACCAGAAC
Organism: Anomalospiza imberbis; assembly: GCF_031753505.1. Classification (NCBI taxonomy): domain Eukaryota; kingdom Metazoa; phylum Chordata; class Aves; order Passeriformes; family Viduidae; genus Anomalospiza; species Anomalospiza imberbis. The sequence goes on along the minus strand of NW_027099785.1, from coordinate 148,349 downwards.
AGACCAGTACGGACCAGTACGGACCAGTATGGACCAGTGCGGACCAGTATGGACCAGTGCGGACCAGTGCGGAACAGAACGGACCAGTACGAACTAGTACGGACCACTAGGGAACAGAACGTACCAGTATGGACCAGTGCGGACCAGTACGGACCAGTATGGACCAGTATGGACCAGTACGGACCAGTATGGACCAGTATGGATCAATAGGGACCAATACGGACCAGGACGGACCAGTACGGACAAGTATGGACCAGTATGGAGCAGTACGGAACAGTATGGACCAGTACGGACCAGAACGGACCAATAGGGAACACTACGGACCAGTACGGACCAGTGGGGACCAGTACAGACCAGGACGGACCAGTACTAACCAATATGGAACAGAACGTACTAGAACGGACCAGTATGGGCCAGTACGGACCACTACGGATCAGTAGGGACCAGTACGGACCACTATGGACCACTACGGACCAGTACAGACCACTACGGACCAGTATGGACCAGAACGGACCAGTACGGACCAGTATGGACCAGTACCGACCAATATGGACCAGTACGGACCAGTATGGACCAGTGCGGAACAGAACGGACCAGTATGGACCAGTATGGATCAGTAGGGACCAATACGGACTAGGACGGACTAGTATGGACCAGTACGGACCAGAACGGACCAGTAGGGACCAGTATGGACCAGTACGGGCCAGTACGGACCAGTATGCACCAGAGCGGACCAGAACAGACCAGTATGGGCCAGTACGGACCAGTATGGACCAGTGCGGACCAGTACGGACCAGTATGGACCAGTGCGGACTGGAACGGACCATTGTGGACCAGTACGGACAAGTATGGACCAGTACGGACCAGTATGTACCAGAGCGGACCAGTACGGACCTGTAGGGACAGTACGGTACACTATGGACCAGTACGGACCAGAACGGACCAGTACGGACCACTATGGACCAGTACGGAGCAGAACGGACCAGTACGGACCAGTACGGACTACTAGTGTACAGTATGGACCACTAGGGGGCAGTACGGAGCACTATGGACCAGTATGGACCAGTGCGGACCAATACGGACCAGTATGGACAAGGGCAGACCAGAACGGAGCAGTACGGACCAGTATGGACCGGTATGGACCAGTACGGACCAGTACGGACCGGTAGGGACCAGTACGGAGCAGTATGGACCGGTACGGACCAGTGTGGACCAGTATGGACCAATATGGACCAATATGGACCAGTATGAGCCAGTACGGACCAGTACGGACCAGTGCGGACCAGTATGGACCAGTGCGGAACAGAACGGACCTGTATGGACCAGAACGGACCAGTATGGACCAGTATGGACCAGTATGGATCAGTAGGGACCAATACGGACCAGGATGGACCAGTACGGACCAGTATGGACCAGTATGGACCAGTATGGACCAGTACGGACCAGTATGGACCAATAGGGAACTCCACGGACCAGTACGGACCAGTACGGACCACTACAGACCAGTATGGACCAGAACGGACCAGTACGGACCAGTATGGACCAGTGCGGACCAGAACAGACCAGTACGGACCAGTACGGACCAGTATGGACCAGTGCGGACCAGTTTGGACCAGTACGGACCAGTGCGGAACAGAACGGACAAGCACGGATTAGTACAGACAACTATGGAACAGAACGTACCAGTATGGACCAGTGCGGACCAGTACGGACCAGTATGGACCAGTATGGACCAGTACGGACCAGTACGGACCGGAAGGGACCAGTACGGAGCAGTACGGACCGGTACGGACCAGTGTGGACCAGTATGGACCAATATGGACCAGAACGGACCAGGACGGACCAGTACGGACCAGTGCGGACCAGTATGGACCAGTGCGGACCAGAACGGACTTGTATGGACCAGAACGGACCAGGACGGACCAGTATAGACTAGTATGGACCAGTACGGACCAGTATGGACCAGTACGGAGCAGTATGGACCAGTGCGGACCAGAATGGACCAGTACGGACCAGTATGGACCAGTGCGGACCAGTATGGACCAGTGCGGACCAGTGCGGAACAGAACGGACAAGTACGGACTAGTACGGAACACTATGGACCAGTACGGACCAGAATGGACCACTATGGACCAGTACGGAGCAGAACGGACAAGTACGGACCAGTACGGACTACTAGTGACCAGTACGGACCACTAGGGGGCAGTACGGAGCACTATGGACCAGTATGGACCAGTGCGGACCAGTAGGGACCAGTATGGACCAGAACAGACCAGGACGGAGCAGTATAGACTAGTATGGACCAGTACGGACCAGTATGGACCAGTACGGACCAGTATGGACCAGTGCGGACCAGAATGGACCAGTACGGACCAGTATGGACCAGTGCGGACCAGTATGGACCAGTGCGGACCAGTGCGGAACAGAACGGACAAGTACGGACTAGTACGGAACACTATGGACCAGTACGGACCAGAATGGACCACTATGGACCAGTACGGAGCAGAACGGACAAGTACGGACCAGTACGGACTACTAGTGACCAGTACGGACCACTAGGGGGCAGTACGGAGCACTATGGACCAGTATGGACCAGTGCGGACCAGTAGGGACCAGTATGGACCAGAACAGACCAGGACGGAGCAGTACGGACCGGTACGGACCAGTACGGACCAGAACGGACCAATAGGGACCACTACGGACCAGTACGGACCAGTACGGACCAGTACGGACCAGTACGGACTAGTATGGACCAGTACGGTCCAGTACGGATCAGTGCGGACCAGAACGGACCAGTATGGATCAGTATGGACCAGTATGGATCAGTAGGGACCAGTACGGGCCAGTACGGACCAGTACGGACCAGCATGGACCAGTATGGATCAGTAGGGACCAGTACGGGCCAGTACGGACCAGTACGGACTAGCATGGACCAGTATGGACCAGTACGGACCAGTATGGACCAGAACGGACCAGTACGGACCGCTATGGACCAGCACGGAACACTATGGACCAGTACGGACCAGAATGGACCAGTACGGACCACTATGGACCAGTACGGAGCAGAACGGACCAGTACGGACCAGTATGGACCAGTGCGGAACAGAACCGACCAGTACGGGCTAGTACGGACCACTAAGGAAAAGAACGTACCAGTATGGACCAGTGCGGACCAGAACGGACCAGTACGGACAGTACGGACCGCTATGGACCCGTACAGACCAGAACGGGCCAGTACGGACCACTATGGACCAGTACGGAGCAGAACGGACCAGTACGGAGCAGTACGGACTACTAGTGCACAGTATGGACCTCTAGGGGGCAGTACGGAGCACTATGGACCAGTATGGACCAGTGCGGACCAGTACGGACCAGTATGGACAAGGGCAGACCAGAACCGACCAGTACGGACCAGTATGGACCGGTATGGACCAGTACGGAGCAGTATGGACCGGTACGGACCAGTGTGGACCAGTATGGACCAATATGGACCAGTATGAGCCAGTACGGACCAGTACGGACCAGTGCGGACCAGTATGGACCAGTGCGGAACAGAACGTACCAGTATGGACCAGTGCGGACCAGAACGGAGCAGTATGGATCAGTATGGACCAGTATGGATCAATAGGGACCAATACGGACCTGGACGGACAAGTACGGACCAGTATGGACCAGTATGGACCAGTACGGACCAGTATGGACCAGTACGGAGCAGAACAGACCAATAGGGAACTCTATGGACCAGTACGGACCAGTACGGACCACTACAGACCAGTATGGACCAGTACGGACCAGTTCGGACCAGTATGGACCAGAGCGGACCAGAACAGACCAGTACGGACCAGTACGGACCAGTATGGACCAGTGCGGACCAGTATGGACCAGTGCGGACCAGTGCGGAACAGAACGGACCAGTACGAACTAGTACGGACCACTAGGGAACAGAACGTACCAGTATGGACCAGTGCGGACCAGTACGGACCAGTATGGACCAGTATGGACCAGTACGGACCAGTATGGACCAGTATGGACCAGTATGGATCAATAGGGACCAATACGGACCAGGACGGACCAGTACGGACAAGTATGGACCAGTATGGAGCAGTACGGAACAGTATGGACCAGTACGGACCAGAACGGACCAATAGGGAACACTACGGACCAGTACGGACCAGTGGGGACCAGTACAGACCAGGACGGACCAGTACTAACCAATATGGAACAGAACGTACTAGAACGGACCAGTATGGGCCAGTACGGACCACTACGGATCAGTAGGGACCAGTACGGACCACTATGGACCACTACGGACCAGTACAGACCACTACGGACCAGTATGGACCAGAACGGACCAGTACGGACCAGTATGGACCAGTACCGACCAATATGGACCAGTACGGACCAGTATGGACCAGTGCGGAACAGAACGGACCAGTATGGACCAGTATGGATCAGTAGGGACCAATACGGACTAGGACGGACTAGTATGGACCAGTACGGACCAGAACGGACCAGTAGGGACCAGTATGGACCAGTACGGACCAGTACGGACCAGTATGGACCAGAGCGGACCAGTACGGACCAGTATGGGCCAGTACGGACCAGTATGGACCAGTGCGGACCAGTACGGACCAGTATGGACCAGTGCGGACTGGAACGGACCATTGTGGACCAGTACGGACAAGTATGGACCAGTACGGACCAGTATGTACCAGAGCGGACCAGTACGGACCAGTGTGGACCAGTATGGACCAATATGGACCCGTACGGACCAGAACGGACCAGTACGGACCACTATGGACCAGTACGGAGCAGAACGGACCAGTACGGACCAGTACGGACTACTAGTGTACAGTATGGACCACTAGGGGGCAGTAGGGAGCACTATGGACCAGTATGGACCAGTGCGGACCAGTACGGACCAGTATGGACAAGGGCAGACCAGAACGGAGCAGTACGGACCAGTATGGACCGGTATGGACCAGTCCGGACCAGTACGGACCGGTAGGGACCAGTACGGAGCAGTATGGACCGGTACGGACCAGTGTGGACCAGTATGGACCAATATGGACCAATATGGACCAGTATGAGCCAGTACGGACCAGTACGGACCAGTGCGGACCAGTATGGACCAGTGCGGAACAGAACGGACCGGTACGGACCAGTACGGACCAAACGGACCAATAGGGACCACTACGGACCAGTACGGACCAGTACGGACCAGTACGGACCAGTACGGACTAGTATGGACCAGTACGGTCCAGTACGGACCAGAACGGACCAGTATGGATCAGTATGGACCAGTATGGATCAGTAGGGACCAGTACGGGCCAGTACGGACCAGTACGGACCAGCATGGACCAGTATGGATCAGTAGGGACCAGTACGGGCCAGTACGGACCAGTACGGACCAGCATGGACCAGTATGGACCAGTACGGACCAGTATGGACCAGAACGGACCAGTACGGACCGCTATGGACCAGCACGGAACACTATGGACCAGTACGGACCAGAATGGACCAGTACGGACCACTATGGACCAGTACGGAGCAGAACGGACCAGTACGGACCAGTGAGGACCAGAACAGACCAGTACGGACCAGTACGGACCAGTATGGACCAGTGCGGACCAGTATGGACCAGTATGGACCAGTATGGACCAGTAGGGACCAGTAGGGACCAGTACGGACCAGTATGGACCAGTATGGACCAGTACGGACCACTAGGGGGCAGTACGGAGCACTATGGACCAGTATGGACCAGTGCGGACCAGTAGGGACCAGTATGGACCAGAACAGACCAGGACGGACCAGTACGGACCGGTACGGACCAGTACGGACCAAACGGACCAATAGGGACCACTACGGACCAGTACGGACCAGTACGGACCAGTACGGACCAGTACGGACTAGTATGGACCAGTACGGTCCAGTACGGATCAGTGCGGACCAGAACGGACCAGTATGGATCAGTATGGACCAGTATGGATCAGTACGGACCAGTACGGGCCAGTACGGACCAGTACGGACCAACATGGACCAGTATGGACCAGTACGGACCAGTATGGACCAGAACGGACCAGTACGGACCGCTATGGACCAGCACGGAACACTATGGACCAGTACGGACCAGAATGGACCAGTACGGACCACTATGGACCAGTACGGAGCAGAACGGACCAGTACGGACCAGTGAGGACCAGAACAGACCAGTACGGACCAGTACGGACCAGTATGGACCAGTGCGGACCAGTATGGACCAGTATGGACCAGTATGGACCAGTATGGACCAGTATGGACCAGTACGGACCAGTACGGACCAGTATGGACCAGTACGGACCAGTACGGACCAGTATGGACCAGTACAGACCAGAACGGACCAAAAGGGAACTCTACGGACCAGTACGGAGCAGTACGGACCACTACAGACCAGTATTGACCAGTATGGACCAGTACGGACCAGTACGGACAAGTATGGACCAGTGCGGACCAGAACAGACCAGTACGGACCAGTACGGACCAGTATGGACCAGAACGGACCAGTACGGACCAGTATGGACCAGTGCGGACCAGAACAGACCAGTACGAAACGGTACGGACCAGTACGGACCAAACGGACCAGTATGGACCACTACGGACCAGTACGGACCAGTACGGACCAGTACGGACCAGTGCGGAACAGAACGGACCTGTATGGACCAGTACGGACCAGTACGGAATACTAGGGACCAGTACGGACCACAAGGGGGCAGTACGGAGCAGTATGGACCAGTACGGACCTGGACGGACCAGTATGGACCAGTGAGGACCAGTGCGGACCAGAACCGACCAGTACGGACTAGTACGGACCACTATGGAACAGAACGTACCAGAACGGACCAGTACGGACTGGTAGGGACTAGTACGGACCGGTAGGGAACACTACGGACCACTATGGACCAGTACGGACCAGAACGGACCAGTACGGACCACTATGGACCAGTACGGACCAGAACGACCAGTACGGACCACTATGGAACAGTACGGGACCAGAACGGACCAGTATGGACCAGTGCGGACCAGAACAGACCAGTACGGGACCAGTACGGACCAGTATGGACCAGTGCGGACCAGTATGGACCAGTGCGGACCAGTGCGGAACAGAACGACAAGTACGGACTAGTACGGACCACTATGGAACAGAACGTACCAGTATGGACCAGTGCGGACCAGAACGGGACCAGTATGGACAGTATGGACCAGCACTGAACACGATGGAACAGTACGGACCAGAATGGACCAGTATTGGACCAGTACGGACCAGGACGGAACAGTACGGACCAGTACGGACCGGAAGGGACCAGTACGGAGCAGTACGGACCGGTACGGACCAGTGTGGACCAGTATGGACCAATATGGACCAGAACGGACCAGGACGGAGCAGTACGGAACCAGTGCGGACCAGTATGGACCAGTGCGGACCAGAACGGACTTGTATGGACCAGAACGGACCAGGACGGACCAGTATAGACTAATATGGACCAGTACGGACCAGTATGGACAGTACGGACTAGTATGGACCAGTGCGGACCAGAACGGACCAGTATGGACCAGTATGGACCAGTATGGATCAGTAGGGACCAATACGGACCAGACGGACCAGTACGGACCAGTATGGAACAGTATGGACCAGTACGGACCAGTACGGACACAGTATGGACCAGTACGGACCAGAACGGACCAATAGGGAACTCTACGGACCAGTACGGACCAGTACGGACCACTATGGACCAGTACGGACCAGTACGGACCACTACAGACCAGTATGGACCAGAACGGACCAGTACGGACCAGTATGGACCAGTGCGGACCAGAACAGACCATACGGACCAATACGGACCAGTGCGGACCAGTATGGACCAGTGCGGACCAGTACGGAGCAGTACGGACCAATGCGGAACAGAACAGACCAGCACGGACCAGTACGGACCAGTATGGACCAGTGCGGACCAGTATGGACCAGTGCGGACCAGTGCGGAACAGAACGGACAAGTACGGACTAGTACGGAACACTATGGACCAGTACGGACCAGAATGGACCACTATGGACCAGTACGGAGCAGAACGGACAAGTACGGAGCAGTACGGACTACTAGTGACCAGTACGGACCACTAGGGGGCAGTACGGAGCACTATGAACCAGTATGGACCAGTGCGGACCAGTAGGGACCAGTATGGACCAGAACAGACCAGGACGGACCAGTACGGACCGGTACGGACCAGTACGGACCAAACGGACCAATAGGGACCACTACGGACCAGTACGGACCAGTACGGACCAGTACGGACCAGTACGGACTAGTATGGACCAGTACGGTCCAGTACGGATCAGTGCGGACCAGAACGGACCAGTATGGATCAGTATGGACCAGTATGGATCAGTAGGGACCAGTACGGGCCAGTACGGACCAGTACGGACCAGCATGGACCAGTATGGACCAGTACGGACCAGTATGGACCAGAACGGACCAGTACGGACCGCTATGGACCAGCACGGAACACTATGGACCAGTACGGACCAGAATGGACCAGTATGGACCAGTACGGACCAGTACGGAGCAGAACGGACCAGTACGGACCAGTGAGGACCAGAACAGACCAGTACGGACCAGTACGGACCAGTATGGACCAGTGCGGACCAGTATGGACCAGTATGGACCAGTATGGACCAGTATGGACCAGTATGGACCAGTACGGACCAGTATGGACCAGTACGGACCAGTACGGACCAGTATGGACCAGTACGGACCAGAACGGACCAAAAGGGAACTCTACGGACCAGTACGGAGCAGTACGGACCACTACAGACCAGTATTGACCAGTATGGACCAGTACGGACCAGTACGGACAAGTATGGACCAGTGCAGACCAGTATGGACCAGTGCGGACCAGTGCGGAACAGAACGGACAAGTACGGACTAGTACGGACCACTATGGAACAGAACGTACCAGTATGGACCAGTGCGGACCAGAACGGACCAGTATGGACCAGTATGGACCAGCACTGAACACGATGGAACAGTACGGACCAGAATGGACCAGTATGGACCAGTACGGACCAGTACGGAACAGTATGGACCAGTGCGGACCAGAACGGACCTGTATGGACCAGTACGGACCAGGACGGACCAGTACGGACCAATGCAGACCAGTACAGTCCAGTAGGGAACAGTACGGACTACTATGGACCAGTACGGACCAGAACGGACCAGTGCGGACCAGTATGGACCAGTACGGACCAGAACAGACCAGAACGGACCAGTAGGGACTACTAGGGACCAGTACGGACAACTAGGGGGCAGTACGGACCAGTATGGACCAGTACGGACCATTCAGGACCAGTACGGACCAATATGGACCAGTACGGACCAGTATGGACCAGTACGGAGCACTACAGAGCAGTACGGACAAGTACGGACCAGTATGGACAGTGCGGACCAGTACGGACCAGTACGGACCATTATGGACCAGAACGGACCATTGTGGACGAGTACGGACCAGTATGAACCAATACGGACCAGTATGGACCAATATGGACCAGTACGGACCAGTACGGTCCAGTACGGACACGTGCAGACCAGAACAGACCAGTACGGACCAGTACGGACCAGTATGGACCAGAACGGACCAGAACAGACCAATACAGACCAGTATGGACCAGTACGGACCAGTATGGACCAGTACGGAAGAGTATGGACCAGTATGGACCAGTACGGAAGAGAACAGACCAGTACGGACCAGAACGGACTAGTATGGACCAGAACGGACCAGAACAGACCAATACAGACCAGTATGGACCAGTGCGGACCAGTATGGACCAGTGCGGACCAGTGCAGAACAGAACGGATCAGTACGGACTAGTACGGACCACTATGGAACATAACGTACCAGTATGGACCAGTGCGGACCAGAACGGACCAGTATGGACCAGTATGGAACAGCACGGAACACAATGGACCAGTACGGACCAGAACGGACCAGTACGGAACAGTATGGACCAGAACGGACCAGTACGGACCAGTATGGACCAGTGCGGACCAGAACAGACCAGTACGGACCGGTACGGACCAGTACGGACCAAACGGACCAATAGGGACCACTACGGACCAGTACGGACCAGTACGGACCAGTACGGACTAGTATGGACCAGTACGGTCCAGTACGGATCAGTGCGGACCAGAACGGACCAGTATGGATCAGTATGGACCAGTATGGATCAGTAGGGACCAGTACGGGCCAGTACGGACCAGTACGGACCAGCATGGACCAGTATGGACCAGTACGGACCAGTATGGACCAGAACGGACCAGTACGGACCGCTATGGACCAGCACGGAACACTATGGACCAGTACGGACCAGAATGGACCAGTACGGACCACTATGGACCAGTACGGAGCAGAACGGACCAGTACGGACCAGTGAGGACCAGAACAGACCAGTACGGACCAGTACGGACCAGTATGGACCAGTGCGGACCAGTATGGACCAGTATGGACCAGTAGGGACCAGTACAGACCAGTACGGAGCAGTATGGACCAGTATGGATCAGTACGGACCAATACAGACCAGTACGGACCAGTACGGACCAGTATGGACCAGTACGGACCAGAACGGACCAAAAGGGAACTCTACGGACCAGTACGGAGCAGTACGGACCACTACAGACCAGTATGGACCAGTATGGACCAGTACGGACCAGTACGGACAAGTATGGACCAGTGCGGACCAGTATGGACCAGTGCGGACCAATGCGGAACAGAACGGACAAGTACGGACTAGTACGGACCACTATGGAACAGAACGTACCAGTATGGACCAGTGCGGACCAGAACGGACCAGTATGGACCAGTATGGACCAGCACTGAACACGATGGAACAGTACGGACCAGAATGGACCAGTATGGACCAGTACGGACCAGTACGGAGCAGAACGGACCAGTACGGACCAGTGAGGACCAGAACAGACCAGTACGGACCAGTACGGACCAGTATGGACCAGTGCGGACCAGTATGGACCAGTATGGACCAGTATGGACCAGTAGGGACCAGTATGGACCAGTACGGACCAGTATGGACCAGTATGGACCAGTACGGACCAGTATGGACCAGTACGGACCAGTACGGACCAGTATGGACCAGTACGGACCAGAACGGACCAAAAGGGAACTCTACGGACCAGTACGGAGCAGTACGGACCACTACAGACCAGTATTGACCAGTATGGACCAGTACGGACCAGTACGGACAAGTATGGACCAGTGCGGACCAGTATGGACCAGTGCGGACCAATGCGGAACAGAACGGACAAGTACGGACTAGTACGGACCACTATGGAACATAACGTACCAGTATGGACCAGTGAGGACCAGAACGGACCAGTATGGACCAGTATGGACCAGCACGGAACACGATGGACCAGTACGGACAAGAACGGACCAGTACGGACCAGTACGGACCAGAACGGACCAGTACGGACCAGTATGGACCAGTGCGGAACAGAACCGACCAGTACTGACCAGTACGGACCAGTATGGACCAGTGCGGACCAGTATGGACCAGTATGGACCAGTATGGACCAGTAGGGACCAGTATGGACCAGTACGGACCAGTATGGACCAGTATGGACCAGTACGGACCAGTATGGACCAGTACGGACCAGTACGGACCAGTATGGACCAGTACGGACCAGAACGGACCAAAAGGGAACTCTACGGACCAGTACGGAGCAGTACGGACCACTACAGACCAGTATTGACCAGTATGGACCAGTACGGACCAGTACGGACAAGTATGGACCAGTGCAGACCAGTATGGACCAGTGCGGACCAGTGCGGAACAGAACGGACAAGTACGGACTAGTACGGACCACTATGGAACAGAACGTACCAGTATGGACCAGTGCGGACCAGAACGGACCAGTATGGACCAGTATGGACCAGCACTGAACACGATGGAACAGTACGGACCAGAATGGACCAGTATGGACCAGTACGGACCAGTACGGAACAGTATGGACCAGTGCGGACCAGAACGGACCTGTATGGACCAGTACGGACCAGGACGGACCAGTACGGACCAATGCAGACCAGTACAGTCCAGTAGGGAACAGTACGGACTACTATGGACCAGTACGGACCAGAACGGACCAGTGCGGACCAGTATGGACCAGTACGGACCAGAACAGACCAGAACGGACCAGTAGGGACTACTAGGGACCAGTACGGACAACTAGGGGGCAGTACGGACCAGTATGGACCAGTACGGACCATTCAGGACCAGTACGGACCAATATGGACCAGTACGGACCAGTATGGACCAGTACGGAGCACTACAGAGCAGTACGGACAAGTACGGACCAGTATGGACAGTGCGGACCAGTACGGACCAGTACGGACTATTATGGACCAGAACGGACCATTGTGGACCAGTACGGACCAGTATGAACCAGTACGGACCAGTATGGACCAATATGGACCAGTACGGACCAGTACGGTCCAGTACGGACACGTGCAGACCAGAACAGACCAGTACGGACCAGTACGGACCAGTATGGACCAGAACGGACCAGAACAGACCAATACAGACCAGTATGGACCAGTACGGACCAGTATGGACCAGTACGGAAGAGTATGGACCAGTATGGACCAGTACGGAAGAGAACAGACCAGTACGGACCAGAACGGACTAGTATGGACCAGTGCGGACCAGTATGGACCAGTGCGGACCAGTGCAGAACAGAACGGATCAGTACGGACTAGTACGGACCACTATGGAACATAACGTACCAGTATGGAGCAGTGCGGACCAGAACGGACCAGTATGGACCAGTATGGAACAGCACGGAACACAATGGACCAGTACGGACCAGAACGGACCAGTACGGAACAGTATGGACTAGAACGGACCAGTACGGACCAGTATGGACCAGTGCGGAACAGAACAGACCAGTACGGACCGGTACGGACCAGTACGGACCAAACGGACCAATAGGGACCACTACGGACCAGTACGGACCAGTACGGACCAGTACGGACCAGTGCGGAACAGAACGGACCAGAACGGACCAGTACGGACCAGTACGGAATACTAGGGACCAGTACGGACCACAAGGGGGCAGTACGGAGCAGTGTGGACCAGTACGGACCATTGCGGACCAGTATGGACCAGTGAGGACCAGTGCGGACCAGAACCGACCAGTACGGACTAGTACGGACCACTATGGAACAGAACGTACCAGAACGGACCAGTACGGACTGGTAGGGACCAGTACGGACCGGTAGGGAACACTACGGACCAGTATGGACCAGTACGGACCAGAACGGACCAGTATGGACCACTATGGACCAGTACGGACCAGAACGGACCAGTACGGACCACTATGGAACAGTACGGACCAGAACGGACCAGTATGGACCAGTGCGGACCAGAACAGACCAGTACGGACCAGTACGGACCAGTATGGACCAGTGCGGACCAGTATGGACCAGTGCGGACCAGTGCGGAACAGAACGGACAAGTACGGACTAGTACGGACCACTATGGAACAGAACGTACCAGTATGGACCAGTGCGGACCAGAACGGACCAGTACGGACCGCTATGGACCAGCACGGAACACTATGGACCAGTACGGACCAGAATGGACCAGTACGGACCACTATGGACCAGTACTGAGCAGAACGGACCAGTACGGACCAGTACGGACTACTAGTGACAAGTACGGACCACTAGGGAGCAGTACGGAGCACTATGGACCAGTATGGACGAGTGCGGACCAGAACGGACCAGTATGGACAAGGGCAGACCAGTACGAACCAGTACGGACCAGTATGGACCGGTATGGACCAGTACGGACCAGTACGGACCAGTATGGACCAGTATGGACCAGTGCGGACCAATACGGAGCAGTATGGACAAGGGCAGACCAGAACGGACCAGTACGGACCAGTATGGACCGGTATGGACCAGTACGGACCAGTACGGACCAGTATGGGCCAGTACGGACCAGTATGGACCAGTGCGGACCAGTGCGGAACAGAACGGACAAGTACGGACTAGTACGGACCACTATGGAACAGAACGTACCAGTATGGACCAGTGCGGACCAGAACGGACCAGTACGGACCAGTACGGACCGGAAGGGACCAGTACGGAGCAGTACGGACCGGTACGGACCAGTGCGGACCAGTATGGACCAGTGCGGACCAGAACGGACTTGTATGGACCAGAACGGACCAGGACGGACCAGTATAGACTAGTATGGACCAGTACGGACCAGTATGGACCAGTACGGACCAGTATGGACCAGTGCGGACCAGAACGGACCAGTATGGACCAGTATGGACCAGTATGGATCAGTAGGGACCAATACGGACCAGGACGGACCAGTACGGACCAGTATGGAACAGTATGGACCAGTACGGACGAGTATGGACCAGTATGGACCAGAACGGACCAAAAGGGAACTCTACGGACCAGTACGGAGCAGTACGGACCACTACAGACCAGTATTGACCAGTATGGACCAGTACGGACCAGTACGGACAAGTATGGACCAGTGCGGACCAGAACAGACCAGTACGGACCAGTACGGACCAGTATGGACCAGAACGGACCAGTACGGACCAGTATGGACCAGTGCGGACCAGAACAGACCAGTACGGACCGGTACGGACCAGTACGGACCAAACGGACCAATAGGGACCACTACGGACCAGTACGGACCAGTACGGACCAGTACGGACCAGTGCGGAGCAGAACGGACCAGAACGGACCAGTACGGACCAGTACGGAATACTAGGGACCAGTACGGACCACAAGGGGGCAGTACGGAGCAGTATGGACCAGTACGGACCTGGACGGACCAGTATGGACCAGTGAGGACCAGTGCGGACCAGAACCGACCAGTACGGACTAGTACGGACCACTATGGAACAGAACGTACCAGAACGGACCAGTACGGACTGGTAGGGACTAGTACGGACCGGTAGGGAACACTACGGACCACTATGGACCAGTACGGACCAGAACGGACCAGTATGGACCACTATGGACCAGTACGGACCAGAACGGACCAGTACGGACCACTATGGAACAGTACGGACCAGAACGGACCAGTATGGACCAGTGCGGACCAGAACAGACCAGTACGGACCAGTACGGACCAGTATGGACCAGTGCGGACCAGTATGGACCAGTGCGGACCAGTGCTGAACAGAACGGACAAGTACGGACTAGTACGGACCACTATGGAACAGAACGTACCAGTATGGACCAGTGCGGACCAGAACGGACCAGTACGGACCGCTATGGACCAGCACGGAACACTATGGACCAGTACGGACCAGAATGGACCAGTACGGACCACTATGGACCAGTACTGAGCAGAACGGACCAGTACGGACCAGTACGGACTACTAGTGACAAGTACGGACCACTAGGGGGCAGTACGGAGCACTATGGACCAGTATGGACGAGTGCGGACCAGAACGGACCAGTATGGACAAGGGCAGACCAGTACGAACCAGTACGGACCAGTATGGACCAGAACGGACCAGTACGGACCAGTACGGACCAGTATGGACCAGTATGGACCAGTGCGGACCAATACGGAGCAGTATGGACAAGGGCAGACCAGAACGGACCAGTACGGACCAGTATGGACCGGTATGGACCAGTACGGACCAGTACGGACCAGTATGGGCCAGTATGGACCAGTATGGACCAGTGCGGACCAGTGCGGAACAGAACGGACAAGTACGGACTAGTACGGACCACTATGGAACAGAACGTACCAGTATGGACCAGTGCGGACCAGAACGGACCAGTACGGACCAGTACGGACCGGAAGGGACCAGTACGGAGCAGTACGGACCGGTACGGACCAGTGCGGACCAGTATGGACCAGTGCGGACCAGAACGGACGTGTATGGAATAGAATGGACCAGGACGTTCCAGTATAGACTAGTATGGACCAGTACGGACCAGTATGGACCAGTACGGACCAGTATGGACCAGTGCGGACCAGAACGGACCAGTATGGACCAGTATGGACCAGTATGGATCAGTAGGGACCAATACGGACCAGGACGGACCAGTACGGACCAGTATGGAACAGTATGGACCAGTACGGACCAGTATGGACCAGTATGGACCAGTACTGACCAGAACGGACCAATAGGGAACTCTACGGACCAGTACGGACCAGTACGGACCACTATGGACCAGTACGGACCAGTACGGACCACTACAGACCAGTATGGACCAGAACGGACCAGTACGGACCAGTATGGACCAGTACGGACCAGAACAGACCAGTACGGACCAATACGGACCAGTGCGGACCAGTATGGACCAGTGCGGACCAGTATGGACCAGTGCGGACCAGTGCGGAACAGAACAGACCAGCACGGACCAGTACGGACAAGTATGGACCAGTGCGGACCACTATGGACCAGTGCGGACCAGTGCGGAACAGAACGGACAAGTACGGACTAGTACGGAACACTATGGACCAGTACGGACCAGAATGGACCACTATGGACCAGTACGGAGCAGAACGGACCAGTACGGACCAGTACGGACTACTAGTGACCAGTACGGACCACTAGGGGGCAGTACGGAGCACTATGGACCAGTATGGACCAGTGCGGACCAGTAGGGACCAGTATGGACCAGAACAGACCAGGACGGACCAGTACGGACCGGTACGGACCAGTACGGACCAAACAGACCAATAGGGACCACTACGGACCAGTACGGACCAGTACGGACCAGTACGGACTAGTATGGACCAGTACGGTCCAGTACGGATCAGTGTGGACCAGAACGGACCAGTATGGATCAGTATGGACCAGTATGGATCAGTAGGGACCAGTACGGGCCAGTACGGACCAGTACGGACCAGCATGGACCAGTATGGACCAGTACGGACCAGTATGGACCAGAACGGACCAGTACGGACCGCTATGGACCAGCACGGAACACTGTGGACCAGTACGGACCAGAATGGACCAGTACGGACCACTATGGACCAGTACGGAGCAGAACGGACCAGTACGGACCAGTGAGGACCAGAACAGACCAGTACGGACCAGTACGGACCAGTATGGACCAGTGCGGACCAGTATGGACCAGTATGGACCAGTAGGGACCAGTACGGACCAGTACGGAGCAGTATGGACCAGTATGGATCAGTACGGACCAATACAGACCAGTACGGACCAGTATGGACCAGTATGGACCAGTACGTACCAGAACGGACCAAAAGGGAACTCTACGGACCAGTACGGAGCAGTACGGACCACTACAGACCAGTATGGACCAGTATGGACCAGTACGGACCAGTACGGACAAGTATGGACCAGTGCGGACCAGTATGGACCAGTGCGGACCAATGCGGAACAGAACGGACAAGTACGGACTAGTACGGACCACTATGGAACAGAACGTACCAGTATGGACCAGTGCGGACCAGAACGGACCAGTATGGACCAGTATGGACCAGCACTGAACACGATGGAACAGTACGGACCAGAATGGACCAGTATGGACCAGTACGGACCAGTACGGAGCAGAACGGACCAGTACGGACCAGTGAGGACCAGAACAGACCAGTACGGACCAGTACGGACCAGTGCGGAACAGAACAGACCAGTACGGACCGGTACGGACCAGTACGGACCAAACGGACCAATAGGGACCACTACGGACCAGTACGGACCAGTACGGACCAGTACGGACCAGTGCGGAACAGAACGGACCAGAACGGACCAGTACGGACCAGTACGGAATACTAGGGACCAGTACGGACCACAAGGGGGCAGTACGGAGCAGTGTGGACCAGTACGGACCTGGACGGACCAGTACGGACCAGTACGGACTACTAGTGACAAGTACGGACCACTAGGGAGCAGTACGGAGCACTATGGACCAGTATGGACGAGTGCGGACCAGAACGGACCAGTATGGACAAGGGCAGACCAGTACGAACCAGTACGGACCAGTATGGACCGGTATGGACCAGTACGGACCAGTACGGACCAGTATGGACCAGTATGGACCAGTGCGGACCAGTACGGAGCAGTATGGACAAGGGCAGACCAGAACGGACCAGTACGGAGCAGTATGGACCGGTATGGACCAGTACGGACCAGTACGGACCAGTATGGGCCAGTACGGACCAGTATGGACCAGTGCGGACCAGTGCGGAACAGAACGGACAAGTACGGACTAGTACGGACCACTATGGAACAGAACGTACCAGTATGGACCAGTGCGGACCAGAACGGACCAGTACGGACCAGTACGGACCGGAAGGGACCAGTACGGAGCAGTACGGACCGGTACGGACCAGTGCGGACCAGTATGGACCAGTGCGGACCAGAACGGACGTGTATGGAATAGAATGGACCAGGACGTTCCAGTATAGACTAGTATGGACCAGTACGGACCAGTATGGACCAGTACGGACCAGTATGGACCAGTGCGGACCAGAACGGACCAGTATGGACCAGTATGGACCAGTATGGATCAGTAGGGACCAATACGGACCAGGACGGACCAGTACGGACCAGTATGGAACAGTATGGACCAGTATGGACCAGTATGGACCAGTACTGACCAGAACGGACCAAAAGGGAACTCTACGGACCAGTACGGAGCAGTACGGACCACTACAGACCAGTATTGACCAGTATGGACCAGTACGGACCAGTACGGACAAGTATGGACCAGTGCGGACCAGAACAGACCAGTACGGACCAGTACGGACCAGTATGGACCAGAACGGACCAATACGGACCAGTATGGACCAGTGCGGACCAGAACAGACCAGTACGGACCGGTACGGACCAGTACGGACCAAACGGACCAATAGGGACCACTACGGACCAGTACGGACCAGTACGGACCAGTACGGACCAGTGCGGAACAGAACGGACCAGAACGGACCAGTACGGACCAGTACGGAATACTAGGGACCAGTACGGACCACAAGGGGGCAGTACGGAGCAGTGTGGACCAGTACGGACCTGGACGGACCAGTATGGACCAGTGAGGACCAGTGCGGACCAGAACCGACCAGTACGGACTAGTACGGACCACTATGGAACAGAACGTACCAGAACGGACCAGTACGGACTGGTAGGGACTAGTACGGACCGGTAGGGAACACTACGGACCACTATGGACCAGTACGGACCAGAACGGACCAGTACGGACCACTATGGACCAGTACGGACCAGAACGGACCAGTACGGACCACTATGGAACAGTACGGACCAGAACGGACCAGTATGGACCAGTGCGGACCAGAACAGACCAGTACGGACCAGTACGGACCAGTATGGACCAGTGCGGACCAGTATGGACCAGTGCGGACCAGTGCTGAACAGAACGGACAAGTACGGACTAGTACGGACCACTATGGAACAGAACGTACCAGTATGGACCAGTGCGGACCAGAACGGACCAGTACGGACCGCTATGGACCAGCACGGAACACTATGGACGAGTACGGACCAGAATGGACCAGTACGGACCACTATGGACCAGTACTGAGCAGAACGGACCAGTACGGACCAGTACGGACTACTAGTGACAAGTACGGACCACTAGGGGGCAGTACGGAGCACTATGGACCAGTATGGACGAGTGCGGACCAGAACGGACCAGTATGGACAAGGGCAGACCAGTACGAACCAGT
Organism: Anomalospiza imberbis; assembly: GCF_031753505.1. Taxonomy (NCBI): domain Eukaryota; kingdom Metazoa; phylum Chordata; class Aves; order Passeriformes; family Viduidae; genus Anomalospiza; species Anomalospiza imberbis. The sequence continues at coordinate 128,605 of NW_027099785.1, read as the reverse complement.
ACGGACCAGTATGGACCAGAACGGACCAGTACGGACCAGTACGGACCAGTATGGACCAGTATGGACCAGTACGGACCAGTACGGACCAGTATGGACCAGTATGGACCAGTGCGGACCTGTACGGAGCAGTATGGACAAGGGCAGACGAGAGCGGACCAGTACGGACCAGTATGGACCGGTATGGACCGGTGCGGACCAGTATGGACCAGTGCGGACCAGTGCAGAACAGAACGGATCAGTACGGACTAGTACGGACCACTATGGAACATAACGTACCAGTATGGACCAGTGAGGACCAGAACGGACCAGTATGGACCAGTATGGAACAGCACGGAACACGATGGACCAGTGCGGACCAGAACGGACCAGTACGGACCAGTATGGACCAGAACGGACCAGTACGGACCAGAATGGACCAGTGCGGAACAGAACCGACCAGTACGGACTAGTACGGACCACTATGGAACAGAACGTACCAGTATGGACCAGTGCGGACCAGAACGGACCAGTAGGGACAGTACGGACCGCTATGGACCCGTACGGACCAGAACGGACCAGTACGGACCACTATGGACCAGTACGGAGCAGAACGGACCAGTACGGAGCAGTACGGACTACTAGTGCACAGTATGGACCTCTAGGGGGCAGTACGGAGCACTATGGACCAGTATGGACCAGTGCGGACCAGTACGGACCAGTATGGACAAGGGCAGACCAGAACGGACCAGTACGGACCAGTATGGACCGGTATGGACCAGTACGGACCAGTACGGACCGGTATGGGCCAGTATGGACCAGTATGGACCAGTGCGGACCAGTGCGGAACAGAACGGACAAGTACGGACTAGTACGGACCACTATGGAACAGAACGTACCAGTATGGACCAGTGCGGACCAGAACGGACCAGTACGGACCAGTACGGACCGGAAGGGACCAGTACGGAGCAGTACGGACCGGTACGGACCAGTGCGGACCAGTATGGACCAGTGCGGACCAGAACGGACGTGTATGGAATAGAATGGACCAGGACGTTCCAGTATAGACTAGTATGGACCAGTACGGACCAGTATGGACCAGTACGGACCAGTATGGACCAGTGCGGACCAGAACGGACAAGTATGGACCAGTATGGACCAGTATGGATCAGTAGGGACCAATACGGACCAGGACGGACCAGTACGGACCAGTATGGAACAATATGGACCAGTACGGACCAGTATGGACCAGTATGGACCAGTACTGACCAGAACGGACCAATAGGGAACTCTACGGACCAGTACGGACCAGTACGGACCACTATGGACCAGTACAGACCAGTACGGACCACTACAGACCAGTATGGACCAGAACGGACCAGTACGGACCAGTATGGACCAGTGCGGACCAGAACAGACCAGTACGGACCAATACGGACCAGTGCGGACCAGTATGGACCAGTGCGGACCAGTATGGACCAGTGCGGACCAGTGCGGAACAGAACAGACCAGCACGGACCAGTACGGACAAGTATGGACCAGTGCAGACCAGTATGGACCAGTGCGGACCAGTGCGGAACAGAACGGACAAGTACGGACTAGTACGGACCACTATGGAACAGAACGTACCACTATGGACCAGTGCGGACCAGTACGGACCAATATGGACCACTATGGACCAGTACGGACCAGAACGGACCAGTACAGACCAGTATGGACCAGTACGGATCAGTAGGGACCAGTACAAACCACTATGGACCAGTACGGACCAGTACGGACCACTACGGACCAGGACGGACCAGTACGGACCAGTATGGACCAGGGCGGACCAGAACAGACCAGTACGGACCAGAACGGAGCAGTATGGACCAGTATGGACCAGTATGGACCAGTACGGACCAGTATGGACCAGTATGGACCAGTACGGACCAGTAAGGACCACTATGGACCAGTACGGACTAGAACGGACCAATAGGGAACTCTACGGACCAGTACGGACCAGTACGGACCACTACAGACCGGTATGGACCAGAACAGACCAGTACGGACCAGTATGGACCATTGCGGACCAGAACAGACCAGTACAAACCAGTACGGACCAGTATAGACCAGTGCGGACCAGTATGGACCAGTACAGACCAGTGCGGAACAGAACGGACAAGCACGGACTAGTACGGACCACTATGGAACAGAACGTACCAGTATGGACCAGTGCGGACCAGTACGGACCAGTATGGACCAGTATGGACCAGTACGGACCAGTATGGACCAGTATGGACCAGTAAGGACCAGAACGGACCAATAGGGAACACTACGGAGCAGTACGGACCAGTGCGGACCAGAACAGACCAGTACGGACCAGAACGGACCAGTACGGACCAGTATGGACCAGTGCGGACCAGAACAGACCAGTACGGACCACTACGGACCAGTACGGACCAGTGCGGACCAGTATGGACCAGTGCGGACCAGTGCGGAACAGAACGGACCAGAACGGACCAGTACGGACCAGTACGGACTACTAGTGACCAGTACGGACCACTAGGGGGCAGTACGGAGCACTATGGACCAATACGGACCAGTGCGGACCAGTACGGACCAGTATGGACAAGGGCAGACCAGAACGGACCAGTACGGACCAGTATGGACCGGTATGGACCTGTACGGACCAGTACGGACCAGTATGGACCAGTATGGACCAGTGCGGACCAGTACGGACCAGTATGGACCAGGGCAGACCAGAACGGACCAGTACGGACCAGTATGGACCAGCACGGAACACTATGGACCAGTACGGACCAGAATAGACCAGTACGGACCACTATGGACCAGTACGGACCAGAACGGACCAGTACGGACCAGTACGGAATACTAGGGACCAGTACGAACCACAAGGGGGCAGTACGGAGCAGTATGGACCAGTACGGACCAGGATGGACCAGTATGGACCAGTGAGGACCAGTGCGGACCAGAACCGAACAGTACGGACTAGTACGGACCACTATGGAACAGAACGTACCAGAATGGACCAGTACGGACTGGTAGGGACCAGTACGGACCGGTACGGACCAGTACGGATCATTATGGACCAGTACGGACCAGAACGGACCAGGACGGACCACTATGGACCAGTGCGGACCAGTACGGACCAGTACGGACAAGGGCAGACCAGTACGAACCAGTACGGACCAGTATGGACCGGTATGGACCAGTACGAACCAGTATGGGCCAGTATGGACCAGTATGGACCACTGCGAACCAGTACGGACCAGTATGGACAAGGGCAGACCAGAACGGAGCAGTACGGACCAGCACGGAACACTATGGACAAGTACGGACCAGAATAGACCAGTACGGACCACTATGGACCAGTACGGACCAGAACGGACCAGTACGGACCAGTACGGAATACTAGGGACCAGTACGGACCACAAGGGGGCAGTACGGAGCAGTATGGACCAGTATGGACCAGAACGGACCAGTACGGACCAGTATGCACCAGTGCGGACCAGAACAGACCAGTACGGACCAGTACGGACCAGTATGGACCAGTGCGGAGCAGTATGGACCAGTGCGGACCAGTGCGGAATAGAACGGACAAGAACGGATTACTACAGACAACTATGGAACAGAACGTACCAGTATGGACCAGTGCGGACCAGTACGGACCAGTATGGACCAGTATGGACCAGTACGGACCAGTATGGACCAGTATGGACCAGTACGGAAGAGTATGGACCAGTATGGACCAGTACGGAAGAGAACAGACCAGTACGGACCAGAACGGACTAGTATGGACCACTACAGACCAGTATGGACCAGTGCGGACCAGTGCAGAACAGAACGGATCAGTACGGACTAGTACGGACCACTATGGAACATAACGTACCAGTATGGACCAGTGCGGACCAGAACGGACCAGTATGGACCAGTATGGAACAGCACGGAACACAATGGACCAGTACGGACCAGAACGGACCAGTACGGAACAGTATGGACCAGAACGGACCAGTACGGACCAGTATGGACCAGTGCGGACCAGAACAGACCAGTACGGACCGGTACGGGCCAGTACGGACCAAACGGACCAATAGGGACCACTACGGACCAGTACGGACCAGTACGGACCAGTACGGACCAGTGCGGAACAGAACGGACCAGAACGGACCAGTACGGACCAGTACGGAATACTAGGGACCAGTACGGACCACAAGGGGGCAGTACGGAGCAGTGTGGACCAGTACGGACCTGGACGGACCAGTATGGACCAGTGAGGACCAGTGCGGACCAGAACCGACCAGTACGGACTAGTACGGACCACTATGGAACAGAACGTACCAGAACGGACCAGTACGGACTGGTAGGGACTAGTACGGACCGGTAGAAAACACTACGGACCACTATGGACCAGTACGGACCAGAACGGAGCAGTACGGACCACTATGGACCAGTGCGGACCAGAACGGACCAGTACAGACCACTATGGAACAGTACGGACCAGAACGGACCAGTATGGACCAGTGCGGACCAGAACAGACCAGTACGGACCAGTACGGACCAGTATGGGCCAGTGCGGACCAGTATGGACCAGTGCGGACCAGTGCGGAACAGAACGGACAAGTACGGACTAGTACGGACCACTATGGAACAGAACGTACCAGTATGGACCAGTGCGGACCAGAACGGACCAGTACGGACCGCTATGGACCAGCACGGAACACTATGGACCAGTACGGACCAGAATGGACCAGTACGGACCACTATGGACCAGTGTGGACCAGTGCGGAACAGAACGGACCAGTACGGACTACTAGTGACAAGTACGGACCACTAGGGGGCAGTACGGAGCACTATGGACCAGTATGGACGAGTGCGGACCAGAACGGACCAGTATGGACAAGGGCAGACCAGTACGAACCAGTACGGACCAGTATGGACCGGTATGGACCAGTATGGACCAGAACGGACCAAAAGGGAACTCTACGGACCAGTACGGAGCAGTACGGACCAGTATGGACCAGTGCGGACCAGTACGGAGCAGTATGGACAAGGGCAGACCAGAACGGACCAGTACGGACCAGTATGGACCGGTATGGACCAGTACGGACCAGTACGGACCAGTATGGGCCAGTACGGACCAGTAGGGACCAGTGCGGACCAGTGCGGAAAAGAACGGACAAGTACGGACTAGTACGGACCACTATGGAACAGAACGTACCAGTATGGACCAGTGCGGACCAGAACGGACCAGTATGGACCAGTATGGACCAGCACTGAACACGATGGAACAGTACGGACCAGAATGGACCAGTATGGACCAGTACGGACCAGTACGGAACAGTATGGACCAGTGAGGACCAGAACGGACCTGTATGGACCAGTACGGACCAGGACAGAGCAGTACGGACCAATATGGACCAGTACAGTCCAGTAGGGAACAGTACGGACTACTATGGACCAGTACGGATCAGAACGGACCAGTGCGGACCAGTATGGACCAGTGAGGACCAGAACGGACCTGTATGGACCAGTACGGACCAGGACAGAGCAGTACGGACCAATACAGACCAGTACAGTCCAGTAGGGAACAGTAAGGACTACTATGGACCAGTACGGATCAGAACGGACCAGTACGGACCAGTATGGACCAGTACGGACCAGTATGGACCAGTACGGAGCACTACAGAGCAGTACGGACAAGTACGGACCAGTATGGACAGTGCGGACCAGTACGGACCAGTACGGACCATTATGGACCAGAACGGACCATTGTGGACCAGTACGGACCAGTATGGACCAGCACGGAACACGATGGACCAATATGGACCAGTACGGACCAGTACGGACCAGTACGGAACAGTGCAGACCAGAACAGACCAGTACGGACCAGTACGGACTAGTATGGACCGGTGCGGACCAGTATGGACCAGTGCGGACCAGTGCAGAACAGAACGGATCAGTACGGACTAGTACGGACCACTATGGAACATAACGTACCAGTATGGACCAGTGAGGACCAGAACGGACCAGTATGGACCAGTATGGAACAGCACGGAACACGATGGACCAGTGCGGACCAGAACGGACCAGTACGGACCAGTATGGACCAGAACGGACCAGTACGGACCAGTATGGACCAGTGCGGAACAGAACCGACCAGTACTGACTAGTACGGACCACTATGGAACAGAACGTACCAGTATGGACCAGTGCGGACCAGAACGGACCAGTAGGGACAGTACGGACCGCTATGGACCCGTACGGACCAGAACGGACCAGTACGGACCACTATGGACCAGTACGGAGCAGTACGGACCAGTACGGACCAGTATGGACCAGAACGGACCAGTTCGGACCAGTATGGACCAGAGCGCACCAGAATAGACCAGTACGGACCACTATGGAACAGTACGGACCAGTACGGACCAGTATGGACCAGTGCGGACCATAACAGACCAGTACGGACCAGTACGGACCAGTATGGACAAGTGCGGACCAGTATGGACCAGTGCGGACCAGTGAGGAACAGAACGGACAAGTACGGACTAGTACGGACCACTATGGAACAGAACGTACCAGTATGGACCAGTGCGGACCAGAACGGACCAGTACGGACCGCTATGGACCAGCACGGAACACTATGGACCAGTACGGACCAGAATGGACCAGTACGTACCACTATGGACCAGTATGGAGCAGAACGGACCAGTACGGACCAGTACGGACTACTAGTGACAAGTACGGACCACTAGGGGGCAGTACGGAGCACTATGGACCAGTATGGACGAGTGCGGACCAGAACGGACCAGTATGGACAAGGGCAGACCAGTACGAACCAGTACGGACCAGTATGGACCGGTATGGACCAGTACGGACCAGTACGGACCAGTATGGACCAGTATGGACCAATATGGACCAGTACGGAGCAGTATGGACAAGGGCAGACCAGAACGGACCAGTACGGACCAGTATGGACCGGTATGGACCAGTACGGACCAGTACGGACCAGTATGGGCCAGTACGGACCAGTATGGACCAGTGCGGACCAGTGCGGAAAAGAACGGACAAGTACGGACTAGTACGGACCACTATGGAACAGAACGTACCAGTATGGACCAGTGTGGACCAGAACGGACCAGTATGGACCAGTATGGACCAGCACTGAACACGATGGACCAGTACGGACCAGAATGGACCAGTATGGACCAGTACGGACCAGTACGGAACAGTATGGACCAGGGAGGACCAGAACGGACCTGTATGGACCAGTACGGACCAGGACAGAGCAGTACGGACCAATACGGACCAGTACAGTCCAGTAGGGAACAGTACGGACTACTATGGACCAGTACGGACCAGAACGGACCAGTGCGGACCAGTATGGACCAGTACGGACCAGAACGGACCAGTAGGGACTACTAGGGACCAGTACGGACAACTAGGGGGCAGTACGGACCAGTATGGACCAGTACGGACCAGTATGGACCAGTACGGAGCACTACAGAGCAGTACGGACAAGTACGGACCATTATGGACAGTGCGGACCAGTACGGACCAGTACGGACCATTATGGACCAGAACGGACCATTGTGGACCAGTACGGACCAGTATGGACCAGCACGGACCAGTATGGACCAATATGGACCAGTACGGACCAGTACGGACCAGTACGGAACAGTGCAGACCAGAACAGACCAGTACGGACCAGTACGGACTAGTATGGACCGGTGCGGACCAGTATGGACCAGTGCGGACCAGTGCAGAACAGAACGGATCAGTACGGACTAGTACGGACCACTATGGAACATAACGTACCAGTATGGACCAGTGAGGACCAGAACGGACCAGTATGGACCAGTATGGAACAGCACAGAACACGATGGACCATTGCGGACCAGAACGGACCAGTACGGACCAGTATGGACCAGAACGGACCAGTACGGACCAGTATGGACCAGTGCGGAACAGAACCGACCAGTACGGACTAGTACGGACCACTATGGAACAGAACGTACCAGTATGGACCAGTGCGGACCAGAACGGACCAGTAGGGACCAATACGGACCGCTATGGACCCGTACGGACCAGAACGGACCAGTACGGACCACTATGGACCAGTACGGAGCAGTACGGACCAGTACGGACCAGTATGGACCAGAACGGACCAGTTCGGACCAGTATGGACCAGAGCGCACCAGAATAGACCAGTACGGACCACTATGGAACAGTACGGACCAGTACGGACCAGTATGGACCAGTGCGGACCAGAACAGACCAGTACGGACCAGTACGGACCAGTATGGACAAGTGCGGACCAGTATGGACCAGTGCGGACCAGAACGGACCAGTACGGACCGCTATGGACCAGCACGGAACACTATGGACCAGTACGGACCAGAATGGACCAGTACGGACCACTATGGACCAGTACGGAGCAGAACGGACCAGTACGGACCAGTACGGACTACTAGTGACAAGTACGGACCACTAGGGGGCAGTACGGAGCACTATGGACCAGTATGGACGAGTGCGGACCAGAACGGACCAGTATGGACAAGGGCAGACCAGTACGAACCAGTACGGACCAGTATGGACCGGTATGGACCAGTACGGACCAGTACGGACCAGTATGGACCAGTATGGACCAATATGGACCAGTACGGAGCAGTATGGACAAGGGCAGACCAGAACGGACCAGTACGGACCAGTATGGACCGGTATGGACCAGTACGGACCAGTACGGACCAGTATGGGCCAGTACGGACCAGTATGGACCAGTGCGGACCAGTGCGGAAAAGAACGGACAAGTACGGACTAGTACGGACCACTATGGAACAGAACGTACCAGTATGGACCAGTGTGGACCAGAACGGACCAGTATGGACCAGTATGGACCAGCACTGAACACGATGGACCAGTACGGACCAGAATGGACCAGTATGGACCAGTACGGACCAGTACGGAACAGTATGGACCAGGGAGGACCAGAACGGACCTGTATGGACCAGTACGGACCAGGACAGAGCAGTACGGACCAATACGGACCAGTACAGTCCAGTAGGGAACAGTACGGACTACTATGGACCAGTACGGACCAGAACGGACCAGTGCGGACCAGTATGGACCAGTACGGACCAGAACGGACCAGTAGGGACTACTAGGGACCAGTACGGACAACTAGGGGGCAGTACGGACCAGTATGGACCAGTACGGACCAGTATGGACCAGTACGGAGCACTACAGAGCAGTACGGACAAGTACGGACCATTATGGACAGTGCGGACCAGTACGGACCAGTACGGACCATTATGGACCAGAACGGACCATTGTGGACCAGTACGGACCAGTATGGACCAGCACGGACCAGTATGGACCAATATGGACCAGTACGGACCAGTACGGACCAGTACGGAACAGTGCAGACAAGAACAGACCAGTACGGACCAGTACGGACTAGTATGGACCGGTGCGGACCAGTATGGACCAGTGCGGACCAGTGCAGAACAGAACGGATCAGTACGGACTAGTACGGACCACTATGGAACATAACGTACCAGTATGGACCAGTGAGGACCAGAACGGACCAGTATGGACCAGTATGGAACAGCACAGAACACGATGGACCATTGCGGACCAGAACGGACCAGTACGGACCAGTATGGACCAGAACGGACCAGTACGGACCAGTATGGACCAGTGCGGAACAGAACCGACCAGTACGGACTAGTACGGACCACTATGGAACAGAACGTACCAGTATGGACCAGTGCGGACCAGAACGGACCAGTAGGGACCAATACGGACCGCTATGGACCCGTACGGACCAGAACGGACCAGTACGGACCACTATGGACCAGTACGGAGCAGTACGGACCAGTACGGACCAGTATGGACCAGAACGGACCAGTTCGGACCAGTATGGACCAGAGCGCACCAGAATAGACCAGTACGGACCACTATGGAACAGTACGGACCAGTACGGACCAGTATGGACCAGTGCGGACCAGAACAGACCAGTACGGACCAGTACGGACCAGTATGGACAAGTGCGGACCAGTATGGACCAGTGCGGACCAGAACGGACCAGTACGGACCGCTATGGACCAGCACGGAACACTATGGACCAGTACGGACCAGAATGGACCAGTACGGACCACTATGGACCAGTACGGAGCAGAACGGACCAGTACGGACCAGTACGGACTACTAGTGACAAGTACGGACCACTAGGGGGCAGTACGGAGCACTATGGACCAGTATGGACGAGTGCGGACCAGAACGGACCAGTATGGACAAGGGCAGACCAGTACGAACCAGTACGGACCAGTATGGACCGGTATGGACCAGTACGGACCAGTACGGACCAGTATGGACCAGTATGGACCAATATGGACCAGTACGGAGCAGTATGGACAAGGGCAGACCAGAACGGACCAGTACGGACCAGTATGGACCGGTATGGACCAGTACGGACCAGTACGGACCAGTATGGGCCAGTACGGACCAGTATGGACCAGTGCGGACCAGTGCGGAAAAGAACGGACAAGTACGGACTAGTACGGACCACTATGGAACAGAACGTACCAGTATGGACCAGTGTGGACCAGAACGGACCAGTATGGACCAGTATGGACCAGCACTGAACACGATGGACCAGTACGGACCAGAATGGACCAGTATGGACCGGTACGGACCAGTACGGAACAGTATGGACCAGGGAGGACCAGAACGGACCTGTATGGACCAGTACGGACCAGGACAGAGCAGTACGGACCAATACGGACCAGTACAGTCCAGTAGGGAACAGTACGGACTACTATGGACCAGTACGGACCAGAACGGACCAGTGCGGACCAGTATGGACCAGTACGGACCAGAACGGACCAGTAGGGACTACTAGGGACCAGTACGGACAACTAGGGGGCAGTACGGACCAGTATGGACCAGTACGGACCAGTATGGACCAGTACGGAGCACTACAGAGCAGTACGGACAAGTACGGACCATTATGGACAGTGCGGACCAGTACGGACCAGTACGGACCAGTATGGACCAGAACGGACCATTGTGGACCAGTACGGACCAGTATGGACCAGCACGGACCAGTATGGACCAATATGGACCAGTACGGACCAGTACGGACCAGTACGGAACAGTGCAGACCAGAACAGACCAGTACGGACCAGTACGGACTAGTATGGACCGGTGCGGACCAGTATGGACCAGTGCGGACCAGTGCAGAACAGAACGGATCAGTACGGACTAGTACGGACCACTATGGAACATAACGTACCAGTATGGACCAGTGAGGACCAGAACGGACCAGTATGGACCAGTATGGAACAGCACAGAACACGATGGACCATTGCGGACCAGAACGGACCAGTACGGACCAGTATGGACCAGAACGGACCAGTACGGACCAGTATGGACCAGTGCGGAACAGAACCGACCAGTACGGACTAGTACGGACCACTATGGAACACAACGTACCGGTATGGACCAGTGCGGACCAGAACGGACCAGTAGGGACCAATACGGACCGCTATGGACCCGTACGGACCAGAACGGACCAGTACGGACCACTATGGACCAGTACGGAGCAGAACGGACCAGTACGGAGCAGTACGGACTACTAGTGCACAGTATGGACCTCTAGGGGGCAGTACGGAGCACTATGGACCAGTATGGACCAGTGCGGACCAGTACGGACCAGTATGGACAAGGGCAGACCAGAACGGACCAGTACGGACCAGTATGGACCATTGCGGACCAGTATGCACCAGTGCGGACCAGAACGGACCTGTATGGACCAGAACAGACCAGTACGGATCAGTACGGACCAGTACGGACCAGAACGGACCAATAGGGACCACTACGGACCAGTACGGACCAGTACGGACCAGTATGGACCAGTATGGACCAGTACGGACCCGTATGGACCAGTACGGACCAGTATGGACCAGAACGGACCAGTTCGGACCAGTATGGACCAGAGCGGACCAGAATAGACCAGTACGGACCAGTACGGACCAGTATGGATCATTGCGGACCAGTATGGACCAGTGCGGACCAGTGCGGAACAGAACGGACCAGTATGGACCAGTGCGGATCAGAACGGACCTGTATGGACCAGAACAGACCAGGACGGACCAATACGGACCAGTACGGACCCGAACGGACCAATAGGGACCACTACGGACCAGTACGGACCAGTACGGACCATTATGGACCAGTATGGACCAGTACGGACCAGTATGGACCAGTACGGACCAGTATGGGCCAGTGCGGACCAGAACGGATCAGTATGGACCAGTACAGACCAGTATGGACCAGTACGGACCAGTATGGACCAGTATGGACCAGTACGGACCAGAAAAGACCAATAGGGAACTCTACTGACCAGTACGGACCAGTATGGACCACTACAGACCAGTATGGACCAGAACGGACCAGTTCGGACCAGTATGGACCAGAGCAGACCAGAACAGACCAGTACGGACCACTACGGACCAGTATGGACCAGTGCGGACCAGTATGGACCAGTGCGGACCAGTGCGGAACAGAACGGACAAGTACGAACTAGAACGGACCACTATGGAACAGAACGTACCAGTATGGACCAGTGCGGACCAGTACGGACCAGTATGGACCAGTATGGACCAGTACGGACCAGTATGGACCAGTACGGACCAGTACGGACCAGAACGGACCAATTGGGAACACTACGGACCAGTACGGACCAGTGGGGACCAGAACAGACCAGTACGGACCAGTACGGACAAGTATGGACCAGTGCGGACCAGTGCGGAACAGAACGGACAAGTACGGACTAGTACGGACCACTATGGAACAGAACGTACCAGTATGGACCAGTGCGGACCAGAACGGACCTGTATGGACCAGTATGGACCAGCACTGAACACGATGGAACAGTACGGACCAGAATGGACCAGTATGGACCAGTACGGACCAGTACGGAACAGTACGGACCAGTGCGGACCAGAACGGACCTGTATGGACCAGTACGGACCAGGACGGACCAGTACGGACCAATACGAACCAGTACAGTCCAGTAGGGAACAGTACGGACTACTATGGACCAGTACGGACCAGAACGGACCAGTATGGACCAGTATGGACCAGTACGGACCAGTACGGACCAGTACGGACCAGTATGGACCAGTACGGACCACTAGGGGGCAGTACGGACCAGTATGGACCAGTACGGACCATTCAGGACCAGTACGGACCAATATGGACCAGTACGGACCAGTATGGACCAGTACGGAGCACTACAGAGCAGTACGGACCAGTACGGACCAGTATGGACCAGTGCGGACCAGAACAGACCAGTACGGACCAGTACGGACCAGTATGGACCAGTGCGGACCAGTATGGACCAGTGCGGACCAGTGCGGAACAGAACGGACAAGTACGGACTAGTACGGACCACTATGGAACAGAACGTACCAGTATGGACCAGTGCGGACCAGAACGGACCAGTATGGACCAGTATGGAACAGCACGGAACACGATGGACCAGTACGGACCAGAACGGACCAGTACGGACCACTATGGACCAGTACGGAGCAGAGCGGACCAGTACGGAGCAGTACGGACTACTAGTGCACAGTATGGACCTCTAGGGGGCAGTACGGAGCACTATGGACCAGTATGGACCAATGCGGACCAGTACGGACCAGTATGGACAAGGGCAGACCAGAACGGACCAGTACGGACCAGTATGGACCGGTATGGACCAGTACAGACCAGAACGGACCGTTAGGGGCCAGTACGGACCAGTACGGACCATTGCGGACCAGTATGGACCAGTGCGGACCAGAACGGACCTGTATGGACCAGAACAGACCAGTACGGACCAGTACGGACCAGTACGGACCAGAACGGACCAATAGGGACCACTACGGACCAGTACGGACCAGTACGGACCAGTATGGACCAGTATGGACCAGTACGGACCCGTATGGACCAGTACGGACCAGTATGGACCAGAACGGACCAGTTCGGACCAGTATGGGCCAGAGCGGACCAGAATAGACCAGTACGGACCAGTACGGACCAGTATGGACCAGTGCGGACCAGTATGGACCAGTGCGGACCAGTGCGGAAGAGAACGGAGCAGTATGGACCAGTGCGGATCAGAACGGACCTGTATGGACCAGAACAGACCAGGACGGACCAGTACGGACCAGTACGGACCAGAACGGACCAATAGGGACCACTACGGACCAGTACGGACCAGTACGGACCATTATGGACCAGTATGGACCAGTACGGACCAGTATGGACCAGTATGGACCAGTACGGACCAGAAAAGACCAATAGGGAACTCTACTGACCAGTACGGACCAGTATGGACCACTACAGACCAGTATGGACCAGAACGGACCAGTTCGGACCAGTATGGGCCAGAGCGGACCAGAATAGACCAGTACGGACCAGTACGGACCAGTATGGACCATTGCGGACCAGTATGGACCAGTGCGGACCAGTGCGGAACAGAACGGACCAGTATGGACCAGTGCGGATCAGAACGGACCTGTATGGACCAGAACAGACCAGGACGGACCAGTACGGACCAGTACGGACCAGAACGGACCAATAGGGAACACTACGGACCAGTACGGACCAGTACGGACCATTATGGACCAGTATGGACCAGTACGGACCAGTATGGACCAGTACGGACCAGTATGGACCAGTGCGGACCAGTATGGACCAGTGCGGACCAGAACGGATCAGTATGGACCAGTACAGACCAGTATGGACCAGTACGGACCAGTATGGACCAGTATGGACCAGTACGGACCAGTATGGACCAGAAAAGACCAATAGGGAACTCTACTGACCAGTACGGACCAGTATGGACCACTATGGAACAGTATGGACCAGAACGGACCAGTTCGGACCAGTATGGACCAGAGCGGACCAGAACAGACCAGTACGGACCAGTACGGACCAGTATGGACCAGTGCGGACCAGTATGGACCAGTGCGGACCAGTGCGGAACAGAACGGACAAGTACGAAGTAGTACGGACCACTATGGAACAGAACGTACCAGTATGGACCAGTGCGAACCAGTACGGACCAGTATGGACCAGTATGGACCAGTACGGACCAGTATGGACCAGTACGGACCAGTACGGACCAGAACGGACCAATTGGGAACACTACGGACCAGTACTGACCAGTGGGGACCAGAACAGACCAGTACGGACCAGTACGGACAAGTATGGACCAGTGCGGACCAGTATGGACCAGTGCGGACCAGTGCGGAACAGAACGGACAAGTACGGACTAGTACGGACCACTATGGAACAGAACGTACCAGTATGGACCAGTATGGACCAGAACGGACCAGTATGGACCAGTATGGACCAGCACTGAACACGATGGAACAGTACGGACCAGAATGGACCAGTATGGACCAGTACGGACCAGTACGGAGCATTATGGACCAGTGCGGACCAGAACGGACCTGTATGGACCAGTACGGACCAGGACGGACCAGTACGGACCAATACGGACCAGTACAGTCCAGTAAGGAACAGTACGGACTACTATGGACCAGTACGGACCAGAACGGACCAGTGCGGACCAGTATGGACCAGTACGGACCAGTATGGACCAGTACGGACCAGTATGGACCAGTACGGAGCACTACAGAGCAGTACGGACCAGTACGGACCAGTATGGACCAGTGCGGACCAGAACAGACCAGTACGGACCAGTACGGACCAGTATGGGCCAGTACGGACCAGTATGGACCAGTGCGGACCAGTGCGGAACAGAACGGACAAGTACGGACTAGTACGGACCACTATGGAACAGAACGTACCAGTATGGATCAGTGCGGACCAGAACGGACCAGTATGGACCAGTATGGAACAGCACGGAACACGATGGACCAGTACGGACCAGAACGGACCAGTACGGACCAGTATGGACCAGTGCGGACCAGAACAGACCAGTACGGACCAGTACGGACCAGTATGGACCAGTGCGGACCAGTACGGACCAGTATGGACCAGTGCGGAACAGAACCGACCAGTACGGACTAGTACGGACCACTATGGAACAGAACGTACCAGTATGGACCAGTGCGGACCAGAACGGACCAGTAGGGACAGTACAGACCGCTATGGACCCGTACGGACCAGAACGGACCAGTACGGACCACTATGGACCAGTACGGAGCAGAACGGACCAGTACGGACCAGTACGGACTACTAGTGCACAGTATGGACCACTAGAGGGCAGTACGGAGCACTATGGACCAGTATGGACGAGTGCGGACCAGTACGGACCAGTATGGACAAGGGCAGACCAGAACGGAGCAGTACGGACCAGTATGGACCGGTATGGACCAGTACGGAGCAGTACGGACCGGTAGGGACCAGTACGGAGCAGTATGGACCGGTACGGACCAGTGTGGACCAGTATGGACCAATATGGACCAGTATGAGCCAGTACGGACCAGTACGGACCAGTGCGGACCAGTATGGACCAGTGCGGAACAGAACCGACCTGTATGGACCAGAACGGACCAGGACGGACCAGTACGGACCGGTATGGACCAGTGCGAACCGGAACGGACCATTGTGGACCAGTATGGACCAGTAGGGACCAGTACGGACCACTATGGACCAGTACGGACCAGTATCGACCAGTGCGTACCAGAACGGACCATTAGGGACCAATACGGACCGCTATGGACCCGTACGGACCAGAACGGACCAGTACGGACCACTATGGACCAGTTCGGAGCAGAACGGACCAGTACGGACTAGTATGGACTACTAGGGACCAGTACGGACCACTAGGGGGCAGTACGGAGCAGTATGGACCAGTATGGACCAGTGCGGACCAGTACGGACCAGTATGGACCAGGGAGGACCAGAACGGACCAGGACGGACCAGGACGGACCAGTACGGACCAGTACGGACTAGAACGGACCAATAGGGACTAGTATGGACCAGTACAAACCAGTATGGACCAGTATGGACCAGTATGGACCAGTACGGACGAGTATGGACCAGTGCGGACCAGAACGGACAAGTATGGACCAGTATGGACCAGTATGGATCAGTAGGGACCAATACGGACCAGGACGGACCAGTACGGACCAGTGCGGACCAGTGCGGACCAGAACGGACCAGTACGGACTAGTACGGACCACTATGGACCAGTAGGGACCAGAACGGACCAGTACGGACCAGTACGGACCGGTAGGGACCAGCACGGACCACTAGCAGGCAGTACGGTGCAGGATGGACCAGTATGGACCAGTACGGACCAGTACGGACCAGTATGGACCAGTACGGACCAGTACGGACCAGTATGGACCACTATGGAACAGAACGTACCAGTATGGACCAGTGCGGACCAGTACGGACCAGTATGGACCAGTATGGACCAGTACGGACCAGTATGGACCAGTATGGACCAGTAAGGACCAGAACGGACCAATAGGGAACACTACGGACCAGTACGGACCAGTGCGGACCAGAACAGACCAGTACGGACCAGAACGGACCAGTACGGACCAGTATGGACCAGTGCGGACCAGAACAGACCAGTACGGACCACTACGGACCAGTACGGACCAGTGCGGACCAGTATGGACCAGTGCGGACCAGTGCGGAACAGAACGGACCAGAACGGACCAGTACGGACCAGTACGGACTACTAGTGACCAGTACGGACCACTAGGGGGCAGTACGGAGCACTATGGACCAGTACGGACCAGTGCGGACCAGTACGGACCAGTATGGACAAGGGCAGACCAGAACGGACCAGTACGGACCAGTATGGACCGGTATGGACCTGTACGGACCAGTACGGACCAGTATGGACCAGTATGGACCAGTGCGGACCAGTACGGACCAGTATGGACCAGGGCAGACCAGAACGGACCAGTACGGACCAGTATGGACCAGCACGGAACACTATGGACCAGTACGGACCAGAATAGACCAGTACGGACCACTATGGACCAGTACGGACCAGAACGGACCAGTACGGACCAGTACGGAATACTAGGGACCAGTACGAACCACAAGGGGGCAGTACGGAGCAGTATGGACCAGTACGGACCAGGATGGACCAGTATGGACCAGTGAGGACCAGTGCGGACCAGAACCGAACAGTACGGACTAGTACGGACCACTATGGAACAGAACGTACCAGAAGGGACCAGTACGGACTGATAGGGACCAGTACGGACCGGTACGGACCAGTACGGATCATTATGGACCAGTACGGACCAGAACGGACCAGGACGGACCACTATGGACCAGTGCGGACCAGTACGGACCAGTACGGACAAGGGCAGACCAGTACGAACCAGTACGGACCAGTATGGACCGGTATGGACCAGTACGAACCAGTATGGGCCAGTATGGACCAGTATGGACCACTGCGGACCAGTACGGACCAGTATGGACAAGGGCAGACCAGAACGGAGCAGTACGGACCAGAACGGACCAGTATGGACCAGTGCGGACCAGTATGGACCAGTGCGGACCAGTGCGGAACAGAACGGACAAGTACGGACTAGTACGGACCACTATGGAACAGAACGTACCAGTATGGACCAGTGCGGACCAGAACGGACCAGTATGGACCAGTATGGAACAGCACGGAACACGATGGACCAGTACGGACCAGAACGGACCAGTACGGACCACTATGGACCAGTACGGAGCAGAGCGGACCAGTACGGAGCAGTACGGACTACTAGTGCACAGTATGGACCTCTAGGGGGCAGTACGGAGCACTATGGACCAGTATGGACCAATGCGGACCAGTACGGACCAGTATGGACAAGGGCAGACCAGAACGGACCAGTACGGACCAGTATGGACCGGTATGGACCAGTACAGACCAGAACGGACCGTTAGGGGCCAGTACGGACCAGTACGGACCATTGCGGACCAGTATGGACCAGTGCGGACCAGAACGGACCTGTATGGACCAGAACAGACCAGTACGGACCAGTACGGACCAGTACGGACCAGAACGGACCAATAGGGACCACTACGGACCAGTACGGACCAGTACGGACCAGTATGGACCAGTATGGACCAGTACGGACCCGTATGGACCAGTACGGACCAGTATGGACCAGAACGGACCAGTTCGGACCAGTATGGGCCAGAGCGGACCAGAATAGACCAGTACGGACCAGTACGGACCAGTATGGACCAGTGCGGACCAGTATGGACCAGTGCGGACCAGTGCGGAAGAGAACGGAGCAGTATGGACCAGTGCGGATCAGAACGGACCTGTATGGACCAGAACAGACCAGGACGGACCAGTACGGACCAGTACGGACCAGAACGGACCAATAGGGACCACTACGGACCAGTACGGACCAGTACGGACCATTATGGACCAGTATGGACCAGTACGGACCAGTATGGACCAGTACGGACCAGTATGGACCAATGCGGACCAGAACGGATCAGTATGGACCAGTACAGACCAGTATGGACCAGTACGGACCAGTATGGACCAGTATGGACCAGTACGGACCAGAAAAGACCAATAGGGAACTCTACTGACCAGTACGGACCAGTATGGACCACTACAGACCAGTATGGACCAGAACGGACCAGTTCGGACCAGTATGGGCCAGAGCGGACCAGAATAGACCAGTACGGACCAGTACGGACCAGTATGGACCATTGCGGACCAGTATGGACCAGTGCGGACCAGTGCGGAACAGAACGGACCAGTATGGACCAGTGCGGATCAGAACGGACCTGTATGGACCAGAACAGACCAGGACGGACCAGTACGGACCAGTACGGACCAGAACGGACCAATAGGGAACACTACGGACCAGTACGGACCAGTACGGACCATTATGGACCAGTATGGACCAGTACGGACCAGTATGGACCAGTACGGACCAGTATGGACCAGTGCGGACCAGAACGGATCAGTATGGACCAGTACAGACCAGTATGGACCAGTACGGACCAGTATGGACCAGTATGGACCAGTACGGACCAGTATGGACCAGAAAAGACCAATAGGGAACTCTACTGACCAGTACGGACCAGTATGGACCACTATGGAACAGTATGGACCAGAACGGACCAGTTCGGACCAGTATGGACCAGAGCGGACCAGAACAGACCAGTACGGACCAGTACGGACCAGTATGGACCAGTGCGGACCAGTATGGACCAGTGCGGACCAGTGCGGAACAGAACGGACAAGTACGAAGTAGTACGGACCACTATGGAACAGAACGTACCAGTATGGACCAGTGCGAACCAGTACGGACCAGTATGGACCAGTATGGACCAGTACGGACCAGTATGGACCAGTACGGACCAGTACGGACCAGAACGGACCAATTGGGAACACTACGGACCAGTACTGACCAGTGGGGACCAGAACAGACCAGTACGGACCAGTACGGACAAGTATGGACCAGTGCGGACCAGTATGGACCAGTGCGGACCAGTGCGGAACAGAACGGACAAGTACGGACTAGTACGGACCACTATGGAACAGAACGTACCAGTATGGACCAGTATGGACCAGAACGGACCAGTATGGACCAGTATGGACCAGCACTGAACACGATGGAACAGTACGGACCAGAATGGACCAGTATGGACCAGTACGGACCAGTACGGAGCATTATGGACCAGTGCGGACCAGAACGGACCTGTATGGACCAGTACGGACCAGGACGGACCAGTACGGACCAATACGGACCAGTACAGTCCAGTAAGGAACAGTACGGACTACTATGGACCAGTACGGACCAGAACGGACCAGTGCGGACCAGTATGGACCAGTACGGACCAGTATGGACCAGTACGGACCATTCAGGACCAGTACGGACCAATATGGACCAGTACGGACCAGTATGGACCAGTACGGAGCACTACAGAGCAGTACGGACCAGTACGGACCAGTATGGACCAGTGCGGACCAGAACAGACCAGTACGGACCAGTACGGACCAGTATGGGCCAGTACGGACCAGTATGGACCAGTGCGGACCAGTGCGGAACAGAACGGACAAGTACGGACTAGTACGGACCACTATGGAACAGAACGTACCAGTATGGATCAGTGCGGACCAGAACGGACCAGTATGGACCAGTATGGAACAGCACGGAACACGATGGACCAGTACGGACCAGAACGGACCAGTACGGACCAGTATGGACCAGTGCGGACCAGAACAGACCAGTACGGACCAGTACGGACCAGTATGGACCAGTGCGGACCAGTACGGACCAGTATGGACCAGTGCGGAACAGAACCGACCAGTACGGACTAGTACGGACCACTATGGAACAGAACGTACCAGTATGGACCAGTGCGGACCAGAACGGACCAGTAGGGACAGTACAGACCGCTATGGACCCGTACGGACCAGAACGGACCAGTACGGACCACTATGGACCAGTACGGAGCAGAACGGACCAGTACGGACCAGTACGGACTACTAGTGCACAGTATGGACCACTAGAGGGCAGTACGGAGCACTATGGACCAGTATGGACGAGTGCGGACCAGTACGGACCAGTATGGACAAGGGCAGACCAGAACGGAGCAGTACGGACCAGTATGGACCGGTATGGACCAGTACGGAGCAGTACGGACCGGTAGGGACCAGTACGGAGCAGTATGGACCGGTACGGACCAGTGTGGACCAGTATGGACCAATATGGACCAGTATGAGCCAGTACGGACCAGTACGGACCAGTGCGGACCAGTATGGACCAGTGCGGAACAGAACCGACCTGTATGGACCAGAACGGACCAGGACGGACCAGTACGGACCGGTATGGACCAGTGCGAACCGGAACGGACCATTGTGGACCAGTATGGACCAGTAGGGACCAGTACGGACCACTATGGACCAGTACGGACCAGTATCGACCAGTGCGTACCAGAACGGACCATTAGGGACCAATACGGACCGCTATGGACCCGTACGGACCAGAACGGACCAGTACGGACCACTATGGACCAGTTCGGAGCAGAACGGACCAGTACGGACTAGTATGGACTACTAGGGACCAGTACGGACCACTAGGGGGCAGTACGGAGCAGTATGGACCAGTATGGACCAGTGCGGACCAGTACGGACCAGTATGGACCAGGGAGGACCAGAACGGACCAGGACGGACCAGGACGGACCAGTACGGACCAGTACGGACTAGAACGGACCAATAGGGACTAGTATGGACCAGTACAAACCAGTATGGACCAGTATGGACCAGTATGGACCAGTACGGACGAGTATGGACCAGTGCGGACCAGAACGGGACAAGTATGGACCAGTATGGACCAGTATGGATCAGTAGGGACCAATACGGACCAGGACGGACCAGTACGGACCAGTGCGGACCAGTGCGGACCAGAACGGACCAGTACGGACTAGTACGGACCACTAAGGAACAGAACGGACCAGTACGGACCACTATGGACCAGTACGGACCAGAACGGACCAGTACGGACCACTATGGACCAGTACGGACCAGAACGGACCAGTACGGACCACTATGGACCAGTAGGGACCAGAACGGACCAGTACGACCAGTACGGACCGGTAGGGGACCAGCACGGACCACTAGCAGGCAGTACGGTGCAGGATGGACCAGTATGGACCCAGTACGGACCAGTACGGACCAGTATGGACCAGTACGGACCAGTACGGACCAGTATGGACCCACTATGGAACAGAACGTACCAGTATGGACCAGTGCGGACCAGTACGGACCAGTATGGACCAGTATGGACCAGT
The DNA here is from genome assembly GCF_031753505.1 of Anomalospiza imberbis. Taxonomy (NCBI): domain Eukaryota; kingdom Metazoa; phylum Chordata; class Aves; order Passeriformes; family Viduidae; genus Anomalospiza; species Anomalospiza imberbis. Next base: position 105,821 of record NW_027099785.1, on the reverse strand, counting down.
ACGACCAGTATGGGACCAGTATGGACCAGTAAGGACCAGAACGGACCAATAGGGAACACTACGGACCAGTACGGACCAGTGCGGACCAGAACAGACCAGTACGGACCAGAACGGACCAGTACGGACCAGTATGGACCAGTGCGGACAGAACAGACCAGTACGGACCACTACGGACCAGTACGGACCAGTGCGGACCAGTATGGACCAGTGCGGACCAGTGCGGAACAGAACGGACCCAGAACGGACCAGTACGGACCAGTACGGACTACTAGTGACCAGTACGGACCACTAGGGGGCAGTAACGGAGCACTATGGACCAGTACGGACCAGTGCGGACCAGTACGGACCAGTATGGACAAGGGCAGACCAGAACGGACCAGTACGGACCAGTATGGACCGGTATGGACCTGTACGGACCAGTACGGACCAGTATGGACCAGTATGGACCAGTGCGGACCAGTACGGACCAGTATGGACCAGGGCAGACCAGAACGGACCAGTACGGACCAGTATGGACCAGCACGGAACACTATGGACCAGTACGGACCAGAATAGACCAGTACGGACCACTATGGACCAGTACGGACCAGAACGGACCAGTACGGACCAGTACGGAATACTAGGGACCAGTACGAACCACAAGGGAGGCAGTACGGAGCAGTAATGGACCCAGTACGGACCAGGATGGACCAGTATGGACCAGTGAGGACCAGTGCGGACCAGAAACCGAACAGTACGGACTAGTACGGACCACTATGGAACAGAACGTACCAGAAGGGACCAGTACGGACTGGTAGGGACCAGTACGACCGGTACGGACCAGTACGGATCATTATGGACCAGTACGGACCAGAACGGACCCAGGACGGACCACTATGGACCAGTGCGGACAGTACGGACCAGTACGGACAAGGGCAGACCAGTACGAACCAGTACGGACCAGTATGGACCGGTATGGACCAGTACGAACCAGTACGGACCAGTATGGACCAGTGCGGAGCAGTATGGACCCAGTGCGGACCAGTGCGGAACAGAACGGACAAGCACGGATTAGTACAGACAACTATGGAACAGAACGTACCAGTATGGACCAGTGCGGACCAGTACGGACCAGTATGGACCAGTATGGACCAGTACGGACCAGTATGGACCAGTATGGACCAGTACGGAAGAGTATGGACCAGTATGGACCAGTACGGAAGAGAACAGACCAGTACGGACCAGAACGGACTAGTATGGACCAGTGCGGACCAGTATGGACCAGTGCGGACCAGTGCAGAACAGAACGGATCAGTACGGACTAGTACGGACCACTATGGAACATAACGTACCAGTATGGACCAGTGCGGACCAGAACGGACCAGTATGGACCAGTATGGAACAGCACGGAACACAATGGACCAGTACGGACCAGAACGGACCAGTACGGAACACTATGGACCAGAACGGACCAGTACGGACCAGTATGGACCAGTGCGGACCAGAACAGACCAGTACGGACCGGTACGGACCAGTACGGACCAAACGGACCAATAGGGACCACTACGGACCAGTACGGACCAGTACGGACCAGTACGGACCAGTGCGGAACAGAACGGACCTGAACGGACCAGTACGGACCAGTACGGAATACTAGGGACCAGTACGGACCACAAGGGGGCAGTACGGAGCAGTGTGGACCAGTACGGACCTGGACGGACCAGTATGGACCAGTGAGGACCAGTGCGGACCAGAACCGACCAGTACGGACTAGTACGGACCACTATGGAACAGAACGTACCAGAACGGACCAGTACGGACTGGTAGGGACTAGTACGGACCGGTAGAAAACACTACGGACCACTATGGACCAGTACGGACCCAGAACGGAGCAGTACGGACCACTAATGGACCAGTGCGGACCAGAACGGACCCAGTACAGACCACTATGGAACAGTACGGACCAGAACGGACCAGTATGGACCAGTGCGGACCAGAACAGACCAGTACGGACCAGTACGGACCAGTATGGACCAGTGCGGGACCCAGTATGGACCAGTGCGGACCAGTGCGGAACAGAACGGACAAGTACGGACTAGTACGGACCACTATGGAACAGAACGTACCAGTATGGACCAGTGCGGGACCAGAACGGACCAGTATGGGACCAGTATGGAACAGCACGGAACACAATGGACCAGTACGGACCAGAACGGACCAGTACGGAACAGTATGGGACCCAGAACGGACCAGTACGGACCAGTATGGACCAGTGCGGACCAGTACGGACCAATATGGACCACTATGGACCAGTACGGACCAGAACGGACCAGTACAGACCAGTATGGACCAGTACGGATCAGTAGGGACCAGTACAAACCACTATGGACCAGTACGGACCAGTACGGACCACTACGGACCAGGACGGACCAGTAACGGACCAGTATGGACCAGGCGGACCAGAACAGACCAGTACGGACCAGAACGGAGCAGTATGGACCAGTATGGACCAGTATGGACCAGTACGGACCAGTATGGACCAGTATGGACCAGTACGGACCAGTAAGGACCACTATGGACCAGTACGGACTAGAACGGACCCAATAGGGAACTCTACGGACCAGTACGGACCAGTACGGACCACTGACAGACCGGTATGGACCAGAACAGACCAGTACGGACCAGTATGGACATTGCGGACCAGAACAGACCAGTACAAAACCAGTACGGACCAGTATAGACCAGTGCGGACCAGTATGGACCAGTACAGACCAGTGCGGAACAGAACGGACAAGCCTGGACTAGTACGGACCACTATGGAACAGAACGTACCAGTATGGACCAGTGCGGACCAGTACGGACCAGTATGGACCAGTATGGACCAGTAACGGGACCAGTATGGACCAGTATGGACCAGTAAGGACCAGAACGGACCAATAGGGAACACTACGGACCAGTACGGACCAGTGCGGACCAGAACAGACCAGTACGGACCAGAACGGACCAGTACGGACCAGTATGGACCAGTGCGGACCAGAACAGACCAGTACGGACCACTACGAACCAGAACGGACCAGAACGGACCAGTACGGACCAGTACGGACTACTAGTGACCAGTACGGACCACTAGGGGGCAGTACGGAGCACTATGGACCAGTACGGACACAGTGCGGACCAGTACGGACCAGTATGGACATGGGCAGACCAGAACGGACCAGTACGGACCCAGTATGGACCGGTATGGACCTGTACGGACCAGTACGGACCAGTATGGACCAGTATGGACCAGTGCGGACCAGAACGGACCAGTATGGACAAGGGCAGACCAGTACGAACCAGTACGGACCAGTATGGACCAGCACGGAACAACTATGGACCAGTACGGACCAGAATAGACCAGTACGGACCACTATGGACCAGTACGGACCAGAACGGACCAGTACGGACCAGTACGGAATACTAGGGACCAGTACGAACCACAAGGGGGCAGTACGGAGCAGTATGGACCAGTACGGACCAGGATGGACCAGTATGGACCAGTGAGGACCAGTGCGGACCAGAACCGAACAGTACGGACTAGTACGGACCACTATGGGAACAGAACGTACCAGAAGGGACCAGTACGGACTGGTAGGGACCAGTACGGACCGGTACGGACCAGTACGGATCATTATGGACCAGTACGGACCAGAACGGACCAGGACGGACCACTATGGACCAGTGCGGACCAGTACGGACCAGTACGGACAAGGGCAGACCAGTACGAACCAGTACGGACCAGTATGGACCGGTATGGACCAGTACGAACCAGTATGGGCCAGTATGGACCAGTATGGACCACTGCGGACCAGTACGGACCAGTATGGACAAGGGCAGACCAGAACGGAGCAGTACGGACCAGCACGGAACACTATGGACAAGTACGGACCAGAATAGACCAGTACGGACCACTATGGACCAGTACAGACCAGAACGGACCAGTACGGACCAGTACAACACCACAAGGGGGCAGTACGGAGCAGTATGGACCAGTATGGACCAGAACGGACCAGTACGGACCAGTATGCACCAGTGCGGACCAGAACAGACCAGTACGGACCAGTACGGACCAGTATGGACCAGTGCGGAGCAGTATGGACCAGTGCGGACCAGTGCGGAACAGAACGGACAAGAACGGATTAGTACAGACAACTATGGAACAGAACGTACCAGTATGGACCAGTGCGGACCAGTACGGACCAGTATGGACCAGTATGGACCAGTACGGACCAGTATGGACCAGTATGGACCAGTACGGAAGAGTATGGACCAGTATGGACCAGTACGGAAGAGAACAGACCAGTACGGACCAGAACGGACTAGTATGGACCAGTGCGGACCAGTATGGACCAGTGCGGACCAGTGCAGAACAGAACGGATCAGTACGGACTAGTACGGACCACTATGGAACATAACGTACCAGTATGGACCAGTGCGGACCAGAACGGACCAGTATGGACCAGTATGGAACAGCACGGAACACAATGGACCAGTACGGACCAGAACGGACCAGTACGGAACACTATGGACCAGAACGGACCAGTACGGACCAGTATGGACCAGTGCGGGACCAGAACAGACCAGTACGGACCGGTACGGACCAGTACGGACCAAACGGACCAATAGGGACCACTACGGACCAGTACGGACCAGTACGGACCAGTACGGACCAGTGCGGAACAGAACGGACCAGAACGGACCAGTACGGACCAGTACGGAATACTAGGGACCAGTACGGACCACAAGGGGGCAGTACGGAGCAGTGTGGACCAGTACGGACCTGGACGGACCAGTATGGACCAGTGAGGACCAGTGCGGACCAGAACCGACCAGTACGGACTAGTACGGACCACTATGGAACAGAACGTACCAGAACGGACCAGTACGGACTGGTAGGGACTAGTACGGACCGGTAGAAAACACTACGGACCACTATGGACCAGTACGGACCAGAACGGAGCAGTACGGACCACTATGGACCAGTGCGGACCAGAACGGACCAGTACAGACCACTATGGAACAGTACGGACCAGAACGGACCAGTATGGACCAGTGCGGACCAGAACAGACCAGTACGGACCAGTACGGACCAGTATGGACCAGTGCGGACCAGTATGGACCAGTGCGGACCAGTGCGGAACAGAACGGACAAGTACGGACTAGTACGGACCACTATGGAACAGAACGTACCAGTATGGACCAGTGCGGACCAGAACGGACCAGTATGGACCAGTATGGAACAGCACGGAACACAATGGACCAGTACGGACCAGAACGGACCAGTACGGAACAGTATGGACCAGAACGGACCAGTACGGACCAGTATGGACCAGTGCGGACCAGTACGGACCAATATGGACCACTATGGACCAGTACGGACCAAGAACGGACCAGTACAGACCAGTATGGACCAGTACGGATCAGTAGGGACCAGTACAAACCACTATGGACCAGTACGGACCAGTACGGACCACTACGGACCAGGACGGACCAGTACGGACCAGTATGGACCAGGGCGGACCAGAACAGACCAGTACGGACCAGAACGGAGCAGTATGGACCAGTATGGACCAGTATGGACCAGTACGGACCAGTATGGACCAGTATGGACCAGTACGGACCAGTAAGGACCACTATGGACCAGTACGGACTAGAACGGACCAATAGGGAACTCTACGGACCAGTACGGACCAGTACGGACCACTACAGACCGGTATGGACCAGAACAGACCAGTACGGACCAGTATGGACCATTGCGGACCAGAACAGACCAGTACAAACCAGTACGGACCAGTATAGACCAGTGCGGACCAGTATGGACCAGTACAGACCAGTGCGGAACAGAACGGACAAGCACGGACTAGTACGGACCACTATGGAACAGAACGTACCAGTATGGACCAGTGCGGACCAGTACGGACCAGTATGGACCAGTATGGACCAGTACGGACCAGTATGGACCAGTATGGACCAGTAAGGACCAGAACGGACCAATAGGGAACACTACGGACCAGTACGGACCAGTGCGGACCAGAACAGACCAGTACGGACCAGAACGGACCAGTACGGACCAGTATGGACCAGTGCGGACCAGAACAGACCAGTACGGACCACTACGGACCAGAACGGACCAGAACGGACCAGTACGGACCAGTACGGACTACTAGTGACCAGTACGGACCACTAGGGGGCAGTACGGAGCACTATGGACCAGTACGGACCAGTGCGGACCAGTACGGACCAGTATGGACAAGGGCAGACCAGAACGGACCAGTACGGACCAGTATGGACCGGTATGGACCTGTACGGACCAGTACGGACCAGTATGGACCAGTATGGACCAGTGCGGACCAGTACGGACCAGTATGGACCAGGGCAGACCAGAACGGACCAGTACGGACCAGTATGGACCAGCACGGAACACTATGGACCAGTACGGACCAGAATAGACCAGTACGGACCACTATGGACCAGTACGGACCAGAACGGACCAGTACGGACCAGTACGGAATACTAGGGACCAGTACGAACCACAAGGGGGCAGTACGGAGCAGTATGGACCAGTACGGACCAGGATGGACCAGTATGGACCAGTGAGGACCAGTGCGGACCAGAACCGAACAGTACGGACTAGTACGGACCACTATGGAACAGAACGTACCAGAAGGGACCAGTACGGACTGGTAGGGACCAGTACGGACCGGTACGGACCAGTACGGATCATTATGGACCAGTACGGACCAGAACGGACCAGGACGGACCACTATGGACCAGTGCGGACCAGTACGGACCAGTACGGACAAGGGCAGACCAGTACGAACCAGTACGGACCAGTATGGACCGGTATGGACCAGTACGAACCAGTATGGGCCAGTATGGACCAGTATGGACCACTGCGGACCAGTACGGACCAGTATGGACAAGGGCAGACCAGAACGGAGCAGTACGGACCAGCACGGAACACTATGGACAAGTACGGACCAGAATAGACCAGTACGGACCACTATGGACCAGTACGGACCAGAACGGACCAGTACGGACCAGTACGGAATACTAGGGACCAGTACGGACCACAAGGGGGCAGTACGGAGCAGTATGGACCAGTATGGACCAGAACGGACCAGTACGGACCAGTATGCACCAGTGCGGACCAGAACAGACCAGTACGGACCAGTACGGACCAGTATGGACCAGTGCGGAGCAGTATGGACCAGTGCGGACCAGTGCGGAACAGAACGGACAAGAACGGATTAGTACAGACAACTATGGAACAGAACGTACCAGTATGGACCAGTGCGGACCAGTACGGACCAGTATGGACCAGTATGGACCAGTACGGACCAGTATGGACCAGTATGGACCAGTACGGAAGAGTATGGACCAGTATGGACCAGTACGGAAGAGAACAGACCAGTACGGACCAGAACGGACTAGTATGGACCAGTGCGGACCAGTATGGACCAGTGCGGACCAGTGCAGAACAGAACGGATCAGTACGGACTAGTACGGACCACTATGGAACATAACGTACCAGTATGGACCAGTGCGGACCAGAACGGACCAGTATGGACCAGTATGGAACAGCACGGAACACAATGGACCAGTACGGACCAGAACGGACCAGTACGGAACAGTATGGACCAGAACGGACCAGTACGGACCAGTATGGACCAGTGCGGACCAGAACAGACCAGTACGGACCGGTACGGACCAGTACGGACCAAACGGACCAATAGGGACCACTACGGACCAGTACGGACCAGTACGGACCAGTACGGACCAGTGCGGAACAGAACGGACCAGAACGGACCAGTACGGACCAGTACGGAATACTAGGGACCAGTACGGACCACAAGGGGGCAGTACGGAGCAGTGTGGACCAGTACGGACCTGGACGGACCAGTATGGACCAGTGAGGACCAGTGCGGACCAGAACCGACCAGTACGGACTAGTACGGACCACTATGGAACAGAACGTACCAGAACGGACCAGTACGGACTGGTAGGGACTAGTACGGACCGGTAGAAAACACTACGGACCACTATGGACCAGTACGGACCAGAACGGAGCAGTACGGACCACTATGGACCAGTGCGGACCAGAACGGACCAGTACAGACCACTATGGAACAGTACGGACCAGAACGGACCAGTATGGACCAGTGCGGACCAGAACAGACCAGTACGGACCAGTACGGACCAGTATGGACCAGTGCGGACCAGTATGGACCAGTGCGGACCAGTGCGGAACAGAACGGACAAGTACGGACTAGTACGGACCACTATGGAACAGAACGTACCAGTATGGACCAGTGCGGACCAGAACGGACCAGTACGGACCGCTATGGACCAGCACGGAACACTATGGACCAGTACGGACCAGAATGGACCAGTACGGACCACTATGGACCAGTGTGGACCAGTGCGGAACAGAACGGACCAGTACGGACTACTAGTGACAAGTACGGACCACTAGGGGGCAGTACGGAGCACTATGGACCAGTATGGACGATTGCGGACCAGAACGGACCAGTATGGACAAGGGCAGACCAGTACGAACCAGTACGGACCAGTATGGACCGGTATGGACCAGTATGGACCAGAACGGACCAAAAGGGAACTCTACGGACCAGTACGGAGCAGTACGGACCAGTATGGACCAGTGCGGACCAGTACGGAGCAGTATGGACAAGGGCAGACCAGAACGGACCAGTACGGACCAGTATGGACCGGTATGGACCAGTACGGACCAGTACGGACCAGTATGGGCCAGTACGGACCAGTAGGGACCAGTGCGGACCAGTGCGGAACAGAACGGACAAGTACGGACTAGTACGGACCACTATGGAACAGAACGTACCAGTATGGACCAGTGCGGACCAGAACGGACCAGTATGGACCAGTATGGACCAGCACTGAACACGATGGAACAGTACGGACCAGAATGGACCAGTATGGACCAGTACGGACCAGTACGGAACAGTATGGACCAGTGAGGACCAGAACGGACCTGTATGGACCAGTACGGACCAGGACAGAGCAGTACGGACCAATACGGACCAGTACAGTCCAGTAGGGAACAGTACGGACTACTATGGACCAGTACGGATCAGAACGGACCAGTGCGGACCAGTATGGACCAGTGAGGACCAGAACGGACCTGTATGGACCAGTACGGACCAGGACAGAGCAGTACGGACCAATACAGACCAGTACAGTCCAGTAGGGAACAGTACGGACTACTATGGACCAGTACGGATCAGAACGGACCAGTACGGACCAGTATGGACCAGTACGGACCAGTATGGACCAGTACGGAGCACTACAGAGCAGTACGGACAAGTACGGACCAGTATGGACAGTGCGGACCAGTACGGACCAGTACGGACCATTATGGACCAGAACGGACCATTGTGGACCAGTACGGACCAGTATGGACCAGCACGGAACACGATGGACCAATATGGACCAGTACGGACCAGTACGGATCAGTACGGAACAGTGCAGACCAGAACAGACCAGTACGGACCAGTACGGACTAGTATGGACCGGTGCGGACCAGTATGGACCAGTGCGGACCAGTGCAGAACAGAACGGATCAGTACGGACTAGTACGGACCACTATGGAACATAACGTACCAGTATGGACCAGTGAGGACCAGAACGGACCAGTATGGACCAGTATGGAACAGCACGGAACACGATGGACCAGTGCGGACCAGAACGGACCAGTACGGACCAGTATGGACCAGAACGGACCAGTACGGACCAGTATGGACCAGTGCGGAACAGAACCGACCAGTACGGACTAGTACGGACCACTATGGAACAGAACGTACCAGTATGGACCAGTGCGGACCAGAACGGACCAGTAGGGACAGTACGGACCGCTATGGACCCGTACGGACCAGAACGGACCAGTACGGACCACTATGGACCAGTACGGAGCAGTACGGACCAGAACGGACCAGTATGGACCAGAACGGACCAGTTCGGACCAGTATGGACCAGAGCGCACCAGAATAGACCAGTACGGACCACTATGGAACAGTACGGACCAGTACGGACCACTATGGACCAGTGCGGACCAGAACAGACCAGTACGGACCAGTACGGACCAGTATGGACAAGTGCGGACCAGTATGGACCAGTGCGGACCAGTGAGGAACAGAACGGACAAGTACGGACTAGTACGGACCACTATGGAACAGAACGTACCAGTATGGACCAGTGCGGACCAGAACGGACCAGTACGGACCGCTATGGACCAGCACGGAACACTATGGACCAGTACGGACCAGAATGGACCAGTACGGACCACTATGGACCAGTACGGAGCAGAACGGACCAGTACGGACCAGTACGGACTACTAGTGACAAGTACGGACCACTAGGGGGCAGTACGGAGCACTATGGACCAGTATGGACGAGTGCGGACCAGAACGGACCAGTATGGACAAGGGCAGACCAGTACGAACCAGTACGGACCAGTATGGACCGGTATGGACCAGTACGGACCAGTACGGACCAGTATGGACCAGTACGGACCAGTATGGACCAGTACGGAGCACTACAGAGCAGTACGGACAAGTACGGACCAGTATGGACAGTGCGGACCAGTACGGACCAGTACGGACCATTATGGACCAGAACGGACCATTGTGGACCAGTACGGACCAGTATGGACCAGCACGGAACACGATGGACCAATATGGACCAGTACGGACCAGTACGGACCAGTACGGAACAGTGCAGACCAGAACAGACCAGTACGGACCAGTACGGACTAGTATGGACCGGTGCGGACCAGTATGGACCAGTGCGGACCAGTGCAGAACAGAACGGATCAGTACGGACTAGTACGGACCACTATGGAACATAACGTACCAGTATGGACCAGTGAGGACCAGAACGGACCAGTATGGACCAGTATGGAACAGCACGGAACACGATGGACCAGTGCGGACCAGAACGGACCAGTACGGACCAGTATGGACCAGTGCGGAACAGAACCGACCAGTACGGACTAGTACGGACCACTATGGAACAGAACGTACCAGTATGGACCAGTGCGGACCAGAACGGACCAGTAGGGACAGTACGGACCGCTATGGACCCGTACGGACCAGAACGGACCAGTACGGACCACTATGGACCAGTACGGAGCAGTACGGACCAGAACGGACCAGTATGGACCAGAACGGACCAGTTCGGACCAGTATGGACCAGAGCGCACCAGAATAGACCAGTACGGACCACTATGGAACAGTACGGACCAGTACGGACCACTATGGACCAGTGCGGACCAGAACAGACCAGTACGGACCAGTACGGACCAGTATGGACAAGTGCGGACCAGTATGGACCAGTGCGGACCAGTGAGGAACAGAACGGACAAGTACGGACTAGTACGGACCACTATGGAACAGAACGTACCAGTATGGACCAGTGCGGACCAGAACGGACCAGTACGGACCGCTATGGACCAGCACGGAACACTATGGACCAGTACGGACCAGAATGGACCAGTACGGACCACTATGGACCAGTACGGAGCAGAACGGACCAGTACGGACCAGTACGGACTACTAGTGACAAGTACGGACCACTAGGGGGCAGTACGGAGCACTATGGACCAGTATGGACGAGTGCGGACCAGAACGGACCAGTATGGACAAGGGCAGACCAGTACGAACCAGTACGGACCAGTATGGACCGGTATGGACCAGTACGGACCAGTACGGACCAGTATGGACCAGTATGGACCAATATGGACCAGTACGGAGCAGTATGGACAAGGGCAGACCAGAACGGACCAGTACGGACCAGTATGGACCGGTATGGACCAGTACGGACCAGTACGGACCAGTATGGGCCAGTACGGACCAGTATGGACCAGTGCGGACCAGTGCGGAAAAGAACGGACAAGTACGGACTAGTACGGACCACTATGGAACAGAACGTACCAGTATGGACCAGTGTGGACCAGAACGGACCAGTATGGACCAGTATGGACCAGCACTGAACACGATGGACCAGTACGGACCAGAATGGACCAGTATGGACCAGTACGGACCAGTACGGAACAGTATGGACCAGGGAGGACCAGAACGGACCTGTATGGACCAGTACGGACCAGGACAGAGCAGTACGGACCAATACGGACCAGTACAGTCCAGTAGGGAACAGTACGGACTACTATGGACCAGTACGGACCAGAACGGACCAGTGCGGACCAGTATGGACCAGTACGGACCAGAACGGACCAGTAGGGACTACTAGGGACCAGTACGGACCACTAGGGGGCAGTACGGACCAGTATGGACCAGTACGGACCAGTATGGACCAGTACGGAGCACTACAGAGCAGTACGGACAAGTACGGACCATTATGGACAGTGCGGACCAGTACGGACCAGTACGGACCATTATGGACCAGAACGGACCATTGTGGACCAGTACGGACCAGTATGGACCAGCACGGACCAGTATGGACCAATATGGACCAGTACGGACCAGTACGGACCAGTACGGAACAGTGCAGACCAGAACAGACCAGTACGGACCAGTACGGACTAGTATGGACCGGTGCGGACCAGTATGGACCAGTGCGGACCAGTGCAGAACAGAACGGATCAGTACGGACTAGTACGGACCACTATGGAACATAACGTACCAGTATGGACCAGTGAGGACCAGAACGGACCAGTATGGACCAGTATGGAACAGCACAGAACACGATGGACCATTGCGGACCAGAACGGACCAGTACGGACCAGTATGGACCAGAACGGACCAGTACGGACCAGTATGGACCAGTGCGGAACAGAACCGACCAGTACGGACTAGTACGGACCACTATGGAACAGAACGTACCAGTATGGACCAGTGCGGACCAGAACGGACCAGTAGGGACCAATACGGACCGCTATGGACCCGTACGGACCAGAACGGACCAGTACGGACCACTATGGACCAGTACGGAGCAGAACGGACCAGTACGGAGCAGTACGGACTACTAGTGCACAGTATGGACCAGTATGGACCAGTGCGGACCAGTACGGACCAGTATGGACCAGTGCGGACCAGTACGGACCAGTATGGACAAGGGCAGACCAGAACGGACCAGTACGGACCAGTATGGACCATTGCGGACCAGTATGCACCAGTGCGGACCAGAACGGACCTGTATGGACCAGAACAGACCAGTACGGACCAGTACGGACCAGTACGGACCAGAACGGACCAATAGGGACCACTACGGACCAGTACGGACCAGTACGGACCAGTATGGACCAGTACGGACCCGTATGGACCAGTACGGACCAGTATGGACCATTATGGACCAGAACGGACCATTGTGGACCAGTACGGACCAGTATGGACCAGCACGGAACACGATGGACCAATATGGACCAGTACGGACCAGTACGGACCAGTACGGAACAGTGCAGACCAGAACAGACCAGTACGGACCAGTACGGACTAGTATGGACCGGTGCGGACCAGTATGGACCAGTGCGGACCAGTGCAGAACAGAACGGATCAGTACGGACTAGTACGGACCACTATGGAACATAACGTACCAGTATGGACCAGTGAGGACCAGAACGGACCAGTATGGACCAGTATGGAACAGCACGGAACACGATGGACCAGTGCGGACCAGAACGGACCAGTACGGACCAGTATGGACCAGAACGGACCAGTACGGACCAGTATGGACCAGTGCGGAACAGAACCGACCAGTACGGACTAGTACGGACCACTATGGAACAGAACGTACCAGTATGGACCAGTGCGGACCAGAACGGACCAGTAGGGACAGTACGGACCGCTATGGACCCGTACGGACCAGAACGGACCAGTACGGACCACTATGGACCAGTACGGAGCAGTACGGACCAGAACGGACCAGTATGGACCAGAACGGACCAGTTCGGACCAGTATGGACCAGAGCGCACCAGAATAGACCAGTACGGACCACTATGGAACAGTACGGACCAGTACGGACCACTATGGACCAGTGCGGACCAGAACAGACCAGTACGGACCAGTACGGACCAGTATGGACAAGTGCGGACCAGTATGGACCAGTGCGGACCAGTGAGGAACAGAACGGACAAGTACGGACTAGTACGGACCACTATGGAACAGAACGTACCAGTATGGACCAGTGCGGACCAGAACGGACCAGTACGGACCGCTATGGACCAGCACGGAACACTATGGACCAGTACGGACCAGAATGGACCAGTACGGACCACTATGGACCAGTACGGAGCAGAACGGACCAGTACGGACCAGTACGGACTACTAGTGACAAGTACGGACCACTAGGGGGCAGTACGGAGCACTATGGACCAGTATGGACGAGTGCGGACCAGAACGGACCAGTATGGACAAGGGCAGACCAGTACGAACCAGTACGGACCAGTATGGACCGGTATGGACCAGTACGGACCAGTACGGACCAGTATGGACCAGTACGGACCAGTATGGACCAGTACGGAGCACTACAGAGCAGTACGGACAAGTACGGACCAGTATGGACAGTGCGGACCAGTACGGACCAGTACGGACCATTATGGACCAGAACGGACCATTGTGGACCAGTACGGACCAGTATGGACCAGCACGGAACACGATGGACCAATATGGACCAGTACGGACCAGTACGGACCAGTACGGAACAGTGCAGACCAGAACAGACCAGTACGGACCAGTACGGACTAGTATGGACCGGTGCGGACCAGTATGGACCAGTGCGGACCAGTGCAGAACAGAACGGATCAGTACGGACTAGTACGGACCACTATGGAACATAACGTACCAGTATGGACCAGTGAGGACCAGAACGGACCAGTATGGACCAGTATGGAACAGCACGGAACACGATGGACCAGTGCGGACCAGAACGGACCAGTACGGACCAGTATGGACCAGAACGGACCAGTACGGACCAGTATGGACCAGTGCGGAACAGAACCGACCAGTACGGACTAGTACGGACCACTATGGAACAGAACGTACCAGTATGGACCAGTGCGGACCAGAACGGACCAGTAGGGACAGTACGGACCGCTATGGACCCGTACGGACCAGAACGGACCAGTACGGACCACTATGGACCAGTACGGAGCAGTACGGACCAGAACGGACCAGTATGGACCAGAACGGACCAGTTCGGACCAGTATGGACCAGAGCGCACCAGAATAGACCAGTAC
Organism: Anomalospiza imberbis; assembly: GCF_031753505.1. Lineage (NCBI taxonomy): Eukaryota > Metazoa > Chordata > Aves > Passeriformes > Viduidae > Anomalospiza > Anomalospiza imberbis. The sequence continues at coordinate 90,575 of NW_027099785.1, read as the reverse complement.
GGACCACTATGGAACAGTACGGACCAGTACGGACCACTATGGACCAGTGCGGACCAGAACAGACCAGTACGGACCAGTACGGACCAGTATGGACAAGTGCGGACCAGTATGGACCAGTGCGGACCAGTGAGGAACAGAACGGACAAGTACGGACTAGTACGGACCACTATGGAACAGAACGTACCAGTATGGACCAGTGCGGACCAGAACGGACCAGTACGGACCGCTATGGACCAGCACGGAACACTATGGACCAGTACGGACCAGAATGGACCAGTACGGACCACTATGGACCAGTACGGAGCAGAACGGACCAGTACGGACCAGTACGGACTACTAGTGACAAGTACGGACCACTAGGGGGCAGTACGGAGCACTATGGACCAGTATGGACGAGTGCGGACCAGAACGGACCAGTATGGACAAGGGCAGACCAGTACGAACCAGTACGGACCAGTATGGACCGGTATGGACCAGTACGGACCAGTACGGACCAGTATGGACCAGTATGGACCAATATGGACCAGTACGGAGCAGTATGGACAAGGGCAGACCAGAACGGACCAGTACGGACCAGTATGGACCGGTATGGACCAGTACGGACCAGTACGGACCAGTATGGGCCAGTACGGACCAGTATGGACCAGTGCGGACCAGTGCGGAAAAGAACGGACAAGTACGGACTAGTACGGACCACTATGGAACAGAACGTACCAGTATGGACCAGTGTGGACCAGAACGGACCAGTATGGACCAGTATGGACCAGCACTGAACACGATGGACCAGTACGGACCAGAATGGACCAGTATGGACCAGTACGGACCAGTACGGAACAGTATGGACCAGGGAGGACCAGAACGGACCTGTATGGACCAGTACGGACCAGGACAGAGCAGTACGGACCAATACGGACCAGTACAGTCCAGTAGGGAACAGTACGGACTACTATGGACCAGTACGGACCAGAACGGACCAGTGCGGACCAGTATGGACCAGTACGGACCAGAACGGACCAGTAGGGACTACTAGGGACCAGTACGGACCACTAGGGGGCAGTACGGACCAGTATGGACCAGTACGGACCAGTATGGACCAGTACGGAGCACTACAGAGCAGTACGGACAAGTACGGACCATTATGGACAGTGCGGACCAGTACGGACCAGTACGGACCATTATGGACCAGAACGGACCATTGTGGACCAGTACGGACCAGTATGGACCAGCACGGACCAGTATGGACCAATATGGACCAGTACGGACCAGTACGGACCAGTACGGAACAGTGCAGACCAGAACAGACCAGTACGGACCAGTACGGACTAGTATGGACCGGTGCGGACCAGTATGGACCAGTGCGGACCAGTGCAGAACAGAACGGATCAGTACGGACTAGTACGGACCACTATGGAACATAACGTACCAGTATGGACCAGTGAGGACCAGAACGGACCAGTATGGACCAGTATGGAACAGCACAGAACACGATGGACCATTGCGGCTCAGAACGGACCAGTACGGACCAGTATGGACCAGAACGGACCAGTACGGACCAGTATGGACCAGTGCGGAACAGAACCGACCAGTACGGACTAGTACGGACCACTATGGAACAGAACGTACCAGTATGGACCAGTGCGGACCAGAACGGACCAGTAGGGACCAATACGGACCGCTATGGACCCGTACGGACCAGAACGGACCAGTACGGACCACTATGGACCAGTACGGAGCAGAACGGACCAGTACGGAGCAGTACGGACTACTAGTGCACAGTATGGACCAGTATGGACCAGTGCGGACCAGTACGGACCAGTATGGACCAGTGCGGACCAGTACGGACCAGTATGGACAAGGGCAGACCAGAACGGACCAGTACGGACCAGTATGGACCATTGCGGACCAGTATGCACCAGTGCGGACCAGAACGGACCTGTATGGACCAGAACAGACCAGTACGGACCAGTACGGACCAGTACGGACCAGAACGGACCAATAGGGACCACTACGGACCAGTACGGACCAGTACGGACCAGTATGGACCAGTACGGACCCGTATGGACCAGTACGGACCAGTATGGACCAGAACGGACCAGTTCGGACCAGTATGGACCAGAGCGGACCAGAATAGACCAGTACGGACCAGTACGGACCAGTATGGACCATTGCGGACCAGTATGGACCAGTGCGGACCAGTGCGGAACAGAACGGACCAGTATGGACCAGTGCGGATCAGAACGGACCTGTATGGACCAGAACAGACCAGGACGGACCAGTACGGACCAGTACGGACCAGAACGGACCAATAGGGACCACTACGGACCAGTACGGACCAGTACGGACCATTATGGACCAGTATGGACCAGTACGGACCAGTATGGACCAGTACGGACCAGTATGGACCAGTGCGGACCAGAACGGATCAGTATGGACCAGTACAGACCAGTATGGACCAGTACGGACCAGTATGGACCAGTATGGACCAGTACGGACCAGAAAAGACCAATAGGGAACTCTACTGACCAGTACGGACCAGTATGGACCACTATGGAACAGTATGGACCAGAACGGACCAGTTCGGACCAGTATGGACCAGAGCGGACCAGAACAGACCAGTACGGACCAGTACGGACCAGTATGGACCAGTGCGGACCATTATGGACCAGTGCGGACCAGTGCGGAACAGAACGGACAAGTACGAACTAGTACGGACCACTATGGAACAGAACGTACCAGTATGGACCAGTGCGAACCAGTACGGACCAGTATGGACCAGTATGGACCAGTACGGACCAGTATGGACCAGTACGGACCAGTACGGACCAGAACGGACCAATTGGGAACACTACGGACCAGTACGGACCAGTGGGGACCAGAACAGACCAGTACGGACCAGTACGGACAAGTATGGACCAGTGCGGACCAGTATGGACCAGTGCGGACCAGTGCGGAACAGAACGGACAAGTACGGACTAGTACGGACCACTATGGAACAGAACGTACCAGTATGGACCAGTGCGGACCAGAACGGACCAGTATGGACCAGTATGGACCAGCACTGAACACGATGGAACAGTACGGACCAGAATGGACCAGTATGGACCAGTACGGACCAGTACGGAGCATTATGGACCAGTGCGGACCAGAACGGACCTGTATGGACCAGTACGGACCAGGACGGACCAGTACGGACCAATACGGACCAGTACAGTCCAGTAAGGAACAGTACGGACTACTATGGACCAGTACGGACCAGAACGGACCAGTGCGGACCAGTATGGACCAGTACGGACCAGTATGGACCAGTACGGACCATTCAGGACCAGTACGGACCAATATGGACCAGTACGGACCAGTATGGACCAGTACGGAGCACTACAGAGCAGTACGGACCAGTACGGACCAGTACGGACCAGTGCGGACCAGAACAGACCAGTACGGACCAGTACGGACCAGTATGGGCCAGTACGGACCAGTATGGACCAGTGCGGACCAGTGCGGAACAGAACGGACAAGTACGGACTAGTACGGACCACTATGGAACAGAACGTACCAGTATGGACCAGTGCGGACCAGAACGGACCAGTATGGACCAGTATGGAACAGCACGGAACACGATGGACCAGTACGGACCAGAACGGACCAGTACGGACCAGTATGGACCAGAACGGACCAGTACGGACCAGTATGGACCAGTGCGGACCAGAACAGACCAGTACGGACCAGTACGGACCAGTATGGACCAGTGCGGAACAGAACCGACCAGTACGGACTAGTACGGACCACTATGGAACAGAACGTACCAGTATGGACCAGTGCGGACCAGAACGGACCAGTAGGGACAGTACAGACCGCTATGGACCCGTACGGACCAGAACGGACCAGTACGGACCACTATGGACCAGTACGGAGCAGAACGGACCAGTACGGACCAGTACGGACTACTAGTGCACAGTATGGACCACTAGAGGGCAGTACGGAGCACTATGGACCAGTATGGACCAGTGCGGACCAGTACGGACCAGTATGGACAAGGGCAGACCAGAACGGAGCAGTACGGACCAGTATGGACCGGTATGGACCAGTACGGACCAGTACAAACCGGTAGGGACCAGTACGGAGCAGTATGGACCGGTACGGACCAGTGTGGACCAGTATGGACCAATATGGACCAGTATGAGCCAGTACGGACCAGTACGGACCAGTGCGGACCAGTATGGACCAGTGCGGAACAGAACCGACCTGTATGGACCAGAACGGACCAGGACGGACCAGTACGGACCGGTATGGACCAGTGCGAACCGGAACGGACCATTGTGGACCAGTATGGACCAGTAGGGACCAGTACGGACCACTATGGACCAGTACGGACCAGTATCGACCAGTGCGTACCAGAACGGACCATTAGGGACCAATACGGACCTCTATGGACCCGTACGGACCAGAACGGACCAGTACGGACCACTATGGACCAGTTCGGAGCAGAACGGACCAGTACGGACTAGTACGGACTACTAGGGACCAGTACGGACCACTAGGGGGCAGTACGGACCAGTATGGACCAGTATGGACCAGTACGGACCAGTACGGACCAATACGGAACTCTACGGACCAGTACGGACCAGTACGGACCACTACAGACCGGTATGGACCAGAACAGACCAGTACGGACCAGTATGGACCATTGCGGACCAGAACAGACCAGTACAAACCAGTACGGACCAGTATAGACCAGTGCGGACCAGTATGGACCAGTACAGACCAGTGCGGAACAGAACAGACAAGCACGGACTAGTACGGACCACTATGGAACAGAACGTAACAGTATGGACCAGTGCGGACCAGTACGGACCAGTATGGACCAGTATGGACCAGTACGGACCAGTATGGACCAGTATGGACCAGTAAGGACCAGAACGGACCAATAGGGAACACTACGGACCAGTACGGACCAGTGCGGACCAGAACAGACCAGTACGGACCAGAACGGACCAGTACGGACCAGTATGGACCAGTGCGGACCAGAACAGACCAGTACGGACCACTACGGACCAGAACGGACCAGAACGGACCAGTACGGACCAGTACGGACTACTAGTGACCAGTACGGACCACTAGGGGGCAGTACGGAGCACTATGGACCAGTACGGACCAGTGCGGACCAGTACGGACCAGTATGGACAAGGGCAGACCAAAACGGACCAGTACGGACCAGTATGGACCGGTATGGACCTGTACGGACCAGTACGGACCAGTATGGACCAGTATGGACCAGTGCGGACCGGTACGGACCAGTATGGACCAGGGCAGACCAGAACGGACCAGTACGGACCAGTATGGACCAGCACGGAACACTATGGACCAGTACGGACCAGAATAGACCAGTACGGACCACTATGGACCAGTACGGACCAGAACGGACCAGTACGGACCAGTACGGAATACTAGGGACCAGTACGAACCACAAGGGGGCAGTACGGAGCAGTATGGACCAGTACGGACCAGGATGGACCAGTATGGACCAGTGAGGACCAGTGCGGACCAGAACCGAACAGTACGGACTAGTACGGACCACTATGGAACAGAACGTACCAGAAGGGACCAGTACGGACTGGTAGGGACCAGTACGGACCGGTACGGACCAGTACGGATCATTATGGACCAGTACGGACCAGAACGGACCAGGACGGACCACTATGGACCAGTGCGGACCAGTACGGACCAGTACGGACAAGGGCAGACCAGTACGAACCAGTACGGACCAGTATGGACCGGTATGGACCAGTACGAACCAGTATGGGCCAGTATGGACCAGTATGGACCACTGCGGACCAGTACGGACCAGTATGGACAAGGGCAGACCAGAACGGAGCAGTACGGACCAGCACGGAACGCTATGGACAAGTACGGACCAGAATAGACCAGTACGGACCACTATGGACCAGTACGGACCAGAACGGACCAGTACGGACCAGTACGGAATACTAGGGACCAGTACGGACCACAAGGGGGCAGTACGGAGCAGTATGGACCAGTATGGACCAGAACGGACCAGTACGGACCAGTATGCACCAGTGCGGACCAGAACAGACCAGTACGGACCAGTACGGACCAGTATGGACCAGTGCGGAGCAGTATGGACCAGTGCGGACCAGTGCGGAACAGAACGGACAAGAACGGATTAGTACAGACAACTATGGAACAGAACGTACCAGTATGGACCAGTGCGGACCAGTACGGACCAGTATGGACCAGTATGGACCAGTACGGACCAGTATGGACCAGTATGGACCAGTACGGAAGAGTATGGACCAGTATGGACCAGTACGGAAGAGAACAGACCAGTACGGACCAGAACGGACTAGTATGGACCAGTGCGGACCAGTATGGACCAGTGCGGACCAGTGCAGAACAGAACGGATCAGTACGGACTAGTACGGACCACTATGGAACATAACGTACCAGTATGGACCAGTGCGGACCAGAACGGACCAGTATGGACCAGTATGGAACAGCACGGAACACAATGGACCAGTACGGACCAGAACGGACCAGTACGGAACAGTATGGACCAGAACGGACCAGTACGGACCAGTATGGACCAGTGCGGACCAGAACAGACCAGTACGGACCGGTACGGACCAGTACGGACCAAACGGACCAATAGGGACCACTACGGACCAGTACGGACCAGTACGGACCAGTACGGACCAGTGCGGAACAGAACGGACCAGAACGGACCAGTACGGACCAGTACGGAATACTAGGGACCAGTACGGACCACAAGGGGGCAGTACGGAGCAGTGTGGACCAGTACGGACCTGGACGGACCAGTATGGACCAGTGAGGACCAGTGCGGACCAGAACCGACCAGTACGGACTAGTACGGACCACTATGGAACAGAACGTACCAGAACGGACCAGTACGGACTGGTAGGGACTAGTACGGACCGGTAGAAAACACTACGGACCACTATGGACCAGTACGGACCAGAACGGAGCAGTACGGACCACTATGGACCAGTGCGGACCAGAACGGACCAGTACAGACCACTATGGAACAGTACGGACCAGAACGGACCAGTATGGACCAGTGCGGACCAGAACAGACCAGTACGGACCAGTACGGACCAGTATGGACCAGTGCGGACCAGTATGGACCAGTGCGGACCAGTGCGGAACAGAACGGACAAGTACGGACTAGTACGGACCACTATGGAACAGAACGTACCAGTATGGACCAGTGCGGACCAGAACGGACCAGTACGGACCGCTATGGACCAGCACGGAACACTATGGACCAGTACGGACCAGAATGGACCAGTACGGACCACTATGGACCAGTGTGGACCAGTGCGGAACAGAACGGACCAGTACGGACTACTAGTGACAAGTACGGACCACTAGGGGGCAGTACGGAGCACTATGGACCAGTATGGACGATTGCGGACCAGAACGGACCAGTATGGACAAGGGCAGACCAGTACGAACCAGTACGGACCAGTATGGACCGGTATGGACCAGTATGGACCAGAACGGACCAAAAGGGAACTCTACGGACCAGTACGGAGCAGTACGGACCAGTATGGACCAGTGCGGACCAGTAACGGAGCAGTATGGACAAGGGCAGACCAGAACGGACCAGTACGGACCAGTATGGACCGGTATGGACCAGTACGGACCAGTACGGACCAGTATGGGCCAGTACGGACCAGTAGGGACCAGTGCGGACCAGTGCGGAACAGAACGGACAAGTACGGACTAGTACGGACCACTATGGAACAGAACGTACCAGTATGGACCAGTGCGGACCAGAACGGACCAGTATGGACCAGTATGGACCAGCACTGAACACGATGGAACAGTACGGACCAGAATGGACCAGTATGGACCAGTACGGACCAGTACGGAACAGTATGGACCAGTGAGGACCAGAACGGACCTGTATGGACCAGTACGGACCAGGACAGAGCAGTACGGACCAATACGGACCAGTACAGTCCAGTAGGGAACAGTACGGACTACTATGGACCAGTACGGATCAGAACGGACCAGTGCGGACCAGTATGGACCAGTGAGGACCAGAACGGACCTGTATGGACCAGTACGGACCAGGACAGAGCAGTACGGACCAATACAGACCAGTACAGTCCAGTAGGGAACAGTACGGACTACTATGGACCAGTACGGATCAGAACGGACCAGTACGGACCAGTATGGACCAGTACGGACCAGTATGGACCAGTACGGAGCACTACAGAGCAGTACGGACAAGTACGGACCAGTATGGACAGTGCGGACCAGTACGGACCAGTACGGACCATTATGGACCAGAACGGACCATTGTGGACCAGTACGGACCAGTATGGACCAGCACGGAACACGATGGACCAATATGGACCAGTACGGACCAGTACGGACCAGTACGGAACAGTGCAGACCAGAACAGACCAGTACGGACCAGTACGGACTAGTATGGACCGGTGCGGACCAGTATGGACCAGTGCGGACCAGTGCAGAACAGAACGGATCAGTACGGACTAGTACGGACCACTATGGAACATAACGTACCAGTATGGACCAGTGAGGACCAGAACGGACCAGTATGGACCAGTATGGAACAGCACGGAACACGATGGACCAGTGCGGACCAGAACGGACCAGTACGGACCAGTATGGACCAGAACGGACCAGTACGGACCAGTATGGACCAGTGCGGAACAGAACCGACCAGTACGGACTAGTACGGACCACTATGGAACAGAACGTACCAGTATGGACCAGTGCGGACCAGAACGGACCAGTAGGGACAGTACGGACCGCTATGGACCCGTACGGACCAGAACGGACCAGTACGGACCACTATGGACCAGTACGGAGCAGTACGGACCAGAACGGACCAGTATGGACCAGAACGGACCAGTTCGGACCAGTATGGACCAGAGCGCACCAGAATAGACCAGTACGGACCACTATGGAACAGTACGGACCAGTACGGACCACTATGGACCAGTGCGGACCAGAACAGACCAGTACGGACCAGTACGGACCAGTATGGACAAGTGCGGACCAGTATGGACCAGTGCGGACCAGTGAGGAACAGAACGGACAAGTACGGACTAGTACGGACCACTATGGAACAGAACGTACCAGTATGGACCAGTGCGGACCAGAACGGACCAGTACGGACCGCTATGGACCAGCACGGAACACTATGGACCAGTACGGACCAGAATGGACCAGTACGGACCACTATGGACCAGTACGGAGCAGAACGGACCAGTACGGACCAGTACGGACTACTAGTGACAAGTACGGACCACTAGGGGGCAGTACGGAGCACTATGGACCAGTATGGACGAGTGCGGACCAGAACGGACCAGTATGGACAAGGGCAGACCAGTACGAACCAGTACGGACCAGTATGGACCGGTATGGACCAGTACGGACCAGTACGGACCAGTATGGACCAGTATGGACCAATATGGACCAGTACGGAGCAGTATGGACAAGGGCAGACCAGAACGGACCAGTACGGACCAGTATGGACCGGTATGGACCAGTACGGACCAGTACGGACCAGTATGGGCCAGTACGGACCAGTATGGACCAGTGCGGACCAGTGCGGAAAAGAACGGACAAGTACGGACTAGTACGGACCACTATGGAACAGAACGTACCAGTATGGACCAGTGTGGACCAGAACGGACCAGTATGGACCAGTATGGACCAGCACTGAACACGATGGACCAGTACGGACCAGAATGGACCAGTATGGACCAGTACGGACCAGTACGGAACAGTATGGACCAGGGAGGACCAGAACGGACCTGTATGGACCAGTACGGACCAGGACAGAGCAGTACGGACCAATACGGACCAGTACAGTCCAGTAGGGAACAGTACGGACTACTATGGACCAGTACGGACCAGAACGGACCAGTGCGGACCAGTATGGACCAGTACGGACCAGAACGGACCAGTAGGGACTACTAGGGACCAGTACGGACCACTAGGGGGCAGTACGGACCAGTATGGACCAGTACGGACCAGTATGGACCAGTACGGAGCACTACAGAGCAGTACGGACAAGTACGGACCATTATGGACAGTGCGGACCAGTACGGACCAGTACGGACCATTATGGACCAGAACGGACCATTGTGGACCAGTACGGACCAGTATGGACCAGCACGGACCAGTATGGACCAATATGGACCAGTACGGACCAGTACGGACCAGTACGGAACAGTGCAGACCAGAACAGACCAGTACGGACCAGTACGGACTAGTATGGACCGGTGCGGACCAGTATGGACCAGTGCGGACCAGTGCAGAACAGAACGGATCAGTACGGACTAGTACGGACCACTATGGAACATAACGTACCAGTATGGACCAGTGAGGACCAGAACGGACCAGTATGGACCAGTATGGAACAGCACAGAACACGATGGACCATTGCGGACCAGAACGGACCAGTACGGACCAGTATGGACCAGAACGGACCAGTACGGACCAGTATGGACCAGTGCGGAACAGAACCGACCAGTACGGACTAGTACGGACCACTATGGAACAGAACGTACCAGTATGGACCAGTGCGGACCAGAACGGACCAGTAGGGACCAATACGGACCGCTATGGACCCGTACGGACCAGAACGGACCAGTACGGACCACTATGGACCAGTACGGAGCAGAACGGACCAGTACGGAGCAGTACGGACTACTAGTGCACAGTATGGACCAGTATGGACCAGTGCGGACCAGTACGGACCAGTATGGACCAGTGCGGACCAGTACGGACCAGTATGGACAAGGGCAGACCAGAACGGACCAGTACGGACCAGTATGGACCATTGCGGACCAGTATGCACCAGTGCGGACCAGAACGGACCTGTATGGACCAGAACAGACCAGTACGGACCAGTACGGACCAGTACGGACCAGAACGGACCAATAGGGACCACTACGGACCAGTACGGACCAGTACGGACCAGTATGGACCAGTACGGACCCGTATGGACCAGTACGGACCAGTATGGACCAGAACGGACCAGTTCGGACCAGTATGGACCAGAGCGGACCAGAATAGACCAGTACGGACCAGTACGGACCAGTATGGACCATTGCGGACCAGTATGGACCAGTGCGGACCAGTGCGGAACAGAACGGACCAGTATGGACCAGTGCGGATCAGAACGGACCTGTATGGACCAGAACAGACCAGGACGGACCAGTACGGACCAGTACGGACCAGAACGGACCAATAGGGACCAGTACGGACCAGTACGGACCAGTACGGACCATTATGGACCAGTATGGACCAGTACGGACCAGTATGGACCAGTACGGACCAGTATGGACCAGTGCGGACCAGAACGGATCAGTATGGACCAGTACAGACCAGTATGGACCAGTACGGACCAGTATGGACCAGTATGGACCAGTACGGACCAGAAAAGACCAATAGGGAACTCTACTGACCAGTACGGACCAGTATGGACCACTATGGAACAGTATGGACCAGAACGGACCAGTTCGGACCAGTATGGACCAGAGCGGACCAGAACAGACCAGTACGGACCAGTACGGACCAGTATGGACCAGTGCGGACCAGTATGGACCAGTGCGGACCAGTGCGGAACAGAACGGACAAGTACGAACTAGTACGGACCACTATGGAACAGAACGTACCAGTATGGACCAGTGCGAACCAGTACGGACCAGTATGGACCAGTATGGACCAGTACGGACCAGTATGGACCAGTACGGACCAGTACGGACCAGAACGGACCAATTGGGAACACTACGGACCAGTACGGACCAGTGGGGACCAGAACAGACCAGTACGGACCAGTACGGACAAGTATGGACTAGTGCGGACCAGTATGGACCAGTGCGGACCAGTGCGGAACAGAACGGACAAGTACGGACTAGTACGGACCACTATGGAACAGAACGTACCAGTATGGACCAGTGCGGACCAGAACGGACCAGTATGGACCAGTATGGACCAGCACTGAACACGATGGAACAGTACGGACCAGAATGGACCAGTATGGACCAGTACGGACCAGTACGGAGCATTATGGACCAGTGCGGACCAGAACGGACCTGTATGGACCAGTACGGACCAGGACGGACCAGTACGGACCAATACGGACCAGTACAGTCCAGTAAGGAACAGTACGGACTACTATGGACCAGTACGGACCAGAACGGACCAGTGCGGACCAGTATGGACCAGTACGGACCAGTATGGACCAGTACGGACCATTCAGGACCAGTACGGACCAATATGGACCAGTACGGACCAGTATGGACCAGTACGGAGCACTACAGAGCAGTAACGGACCAGTACGGACCAGTACGGACCAGTGCGGACCAGAACAGACCAGTACGGACCAGTACGGACCAGTATGGGCCGGTACGGACCAGTATGGACCAGTGCGGACCAGTGCGGAACAGAACGGACAAGTACGGACTAGTACGGACCACTATGGAACAGAACGTACCAGTATGGACCAGTGCGGACCAGAACGGACCAGTATGGACCAGTATGGAACAGCACGGAACACGATGGACCAGTACGGACCAGAACGGACCAGTACGGACCAGTATGGACCAGAACGGACCAGTACGGACCAGTATGGACCAGTGCGGACCAGAACAGACCAGTACGGACCAGTACGGACCAGTATGGACCAGTGCGGAACAGAACCGACCAGTACGGACTAGTAACGGACCACTATGGAACAGAACGTACCAGTATGGACCAGTGCGGACCAGAACGGACCAGTAGGGACAGTACAGACCGCTATGGACCCGTACGGACCAGAACGGACCAGTACGGACCACTATGGACCAGTACGGAGCAGAACGGACCAGTACGGACCAGTACGGACTACTAGTGCACAGTATGGACCACTAGAGGGCAGTACGGAGCACTATGGACCAGTATGGACCAGTGCGGACCAGTACGGACCAGTATGGACAAGGGCAGACCAGAACGGAGCAGTACGGACCAGTATGGACCGGTATGGACCAGTACGGACCAGTACAAACCGGTAGGGACCAGTACGGAGCAGTATGGACCGGTACGGACCAGTGTGGACCAGTATGGACCAATATGGACCAGTATGAGCCAGTACGGACCAGTACGGACCAGTGCGGACCAGTATGGACCAGTGCGGAACAGAACCGACCTGTATGGACCAGAACGGACCAGGACGGACCAGTACGGACCGGTATGGACCAGTGCGAACCGGAACGGACCATTGTGGACCAGTATGGACCAGTAGGGACCAGTACGGACCACTATGGACCAGTACGGACCAGTATCGACCAGTGCGTACCACCATTAGGGACCAATACGGACCGCTATGGACCCGTACGGACCAGAACGGACCAGTACGGACCACTATGGACCAGTTCGGAGCAGAACGGACCAGTACGGACTAGTACGGACTACTAGGGACCAGTACGGACCACTAGGGGGCAGTACGGAGCAGTATGGACCAGTATGGACCAGTGCGGACCAGTACGGACCAGTATGGACAAGGGCAGACCAGAACGGACCAGGACGGACCAGTACGGACCAGTACGGACCAGTACGGACTAGAACGGACCAATAGGGACTAGTATGGACCAGTACAAACCAGTATGGACCAGTATGGACCAGTATGGACCAGTACGGACGAGTATGGACCAGTGCGGACCAGAACGGACAAGTATGGACCAGTATGGACCAGTATGGATCAGTAGGGACCAATACGGACCGGGACGGACCAGTACGGACCAGTGCGGACCAGTGCGGACCAGAACGGACCAGTACGGACTAGTACGGACCACTAAGGAACAGAACGGACCAGTACGGACCAGAGCGGACCAGTACGGACCAGAACGGACCAGTACGGACCACTATGGACCAGTACGGACCAGAACGGACCAGTACGGACCACTATGGACCAGTAGGGACCAGAACGGACCAGTACGGACCAGTACGGACCGGTAGGGACCAGCACGGACCACTAGCAGGCAGTACGGTGCAGGATGGACCAGTATGGACCAGTACGGACCAGTACGGACCAGTATGGACCAGTACGGACCAGTACGGACCAGTATGGACCAGTACGGACCAGTAAAGACAGTATGGACCAGGGCAGACCAGAACGGACCAGTATGGACCAGTATGGACCGGTATGGACCAGTACGGACCAGTATGGACCGGTAGGGACCAGTACGGACCAGTATGGAACAGTACGGACCAGTGTGAAACAGTACGGACCAGTAGGGACCAGTATGGACCAGTGCGGACTAGTACGGACCACTACGGACCAGTATGGACCAGAACGGACCAGTACGGACCAGTATGGACCAGTACCGACCACTATGGACCAGTATGGACCATTACGGAGCAGAACGAACCAGTACGGACTAGTACGGACTACTAGGGACCAGTACGGACCACTAGGGGGCAGTAGGAGCAGTATGGACCAGTATGGACCAGTGCGGACCAGTACGGACCAGAACGGACCAATAGGAACACTACGGACCAGTACGGACCAGTACGGACCACTACAGACCAATATGGACCAGTAGGGACCAATACGGACCAGTACGGACCAGTATGGACCAGTACGGACCAAAACGGACCAGTACGGATCAGAACGGACCAGTACGGACTAATAGGGACTAGTACGGACCAGTACGGACCAGTAGGGACCAGTAGGGACCAGTACGGACCACTATGGACCAGTACGGACCAGTATGGACCAGAACGGACCAGTACGGACCACTACGGACCATTACGGACCAGTACGGACCAGTATGGACCAGTATGGACCAGTACAGACCAGTGCGGACCAGAACGGACCTGTATGGACCATTACGGACCAGTACGGACCAGTATGGACCAGTATGGACCAGTACGGACCAGTATGGACCAGTATGGACCAGTGTGGACCAGTATGGACCAGTACGGACCACTATGGACCAGTACGGAGCAGTATGGACCAGTGCGGACCAGAACGAACCAGTGTGGACCAGTATGGGCCAGTACGGACCAGTACAGACCACTACGGACCAGTATGGACCAGTACGGACCAGTGTGAAATAGTATGGGCCAATATGGACCAGTATGGACCAGTAGGGACCAATATGGGCCAGTACGGACCAGTATGGACCAGTACGGAGCAGAACGGACCAGTAGGGACCAGTACGGACCACTATGAAGCAGTAGGGACCAGTACGGAGCACTATGGACTAGTACGGACCAGTATGGACCAGAGCGGACCGGAACGGACCATTGTGGACCATTGTGGACCAGTACGGAGCAGTATGGACCAGTGCGGACCAGTATGGACCAGTATGGACCAGTACGGGCCAGTACGGAGCAGTACGGACCAGTATGGACCAGTGCGGACCAGTATGGACCAGTATGGACCAGTACGGGCCAGTACGGACGAGTACGGACCAGTATGGACCAGTGCGGACAAGTGCGGACCAGTACGGACCAGTATGGACCAGTATGGAGCAATTGGGAACACTACGGAGCAGTACGGACCAGTGGGGACCAGAACAGACCAGTACGGACCAGGACGGACCAGTACGGACCAGTATGTATCAGTGCGGACCAGAACAGACCAGTACGGACCAGTACGGACAAGTATGGACCAGTGCGGACCAGTATGGACCAGTGCGGACCAGTGCGGAACAGAACGGACAAGTACGGACTAGTACGGACCACTATGGAACAGAACGTACCAGTATGGACCAGTGCAGACCAGAACGGACCAGTATGGACCACTACGGACCAGTATGGACCAGAACGGACCAGTAGGGACCAGTATAGACCAGTGTGGACCAATATGGACCAGTACGGAGCAGAACTAAGCAGTACGGACCAGTACGGACCAGTACGGACCAGAATGGACCAGTAGGGACCAGAACGGACCAGTACGGACCAGTACGGACCGGTAGGGACCAGCACGGACCACTAGCGGGCAGTACGGTGCAGGATGGACCAGTATGGACCAGTACGGACCAGTACGGACCAGTATGGACCAGTACGGACCAGTACGGACCAGTATGGACCAGTACGGACCAGTAAAGACCAGTATGGACCAGGGCAGACCAGAACGGACCAGTATGGACCAGTATGGACCGGTATGGACCAGTACGGACCAGTACGGACCAGTAGGGACCAGTACGGACCAGTATGGAACAGTACGGACCAGTGTGAAACAGTACGGACGAGTAGGGACCAGTATGGACCAGTGCGGACTAGTACGGACCACTACGGACCAGTATGGACCAGAACGGACCAGTACGGACCAGTATGGACCAGTACCGACCACTATGGACCAGTATGGACCATTACGGAGCAGAACGAACCAGTACGGACTAGTACGGACTACTAGGGACCAGTACGGACCACTAGGGGCAGTAGGAGCAGTATGGACCAGTATGGACCAGTGCGGACCAGTACGGACCAGAACGGACCAATAGGGAACACTACGGACCAGTACGGACCAGTACGGACCACTACAGACCAACATGGACCAGTAGGGACCAATACGACCAGTACGGACCAGTATGGACCAGTACGGACCAGAACGGACCAGTATGGATCAGAACGGACCAGTACGGACTAAGAGGGACCAGTACGGACCAGTACGGACCAGTAGGGACCAGTAGGGACCAGTACGGACCACTATGGACCAGTACGGACCAGTATGGACCAGAACGGACCAATACGGACCACTACGGACCATTACGGACCAGTACGGACCAGTATGGACCAGTATGGACCAGTACAGACCAGTGCGGACCAGAACGGACCTGTATGGACCATTACGGACCAGTACGGACCAGTATGGACCAGTATGGACCAGTACGGACCAGTATGGACCAGTACGGACCAGTACAGACCACTATGGACCAGTACGGACCAGTAAGGACCAGTACGGACCACTATGGACCAGTACGGAGCAGTATGGACCAGTGCGGACCAGAACGAACCAGTGTGGACCAGTATGGGCCAGTACGGACCAGTACAGACCACTACGGACCAGTATGGACCAGTACGGACCAGTGTGAAATAGTATGGGCCAATATGGACCAGTATGGACCAGTAGGGACCAATACGGACCAGTACGGACCAGTATGGACCAGTACGGAGCAGAACGGACCAGTAGGGACCAGTACAGACCACTATGAAGCAGTAGGGACCAGTACGGAGCACTATGGACTAGTACGGACCAGTATGGACCAGAGCGGACCGGAACGGACCATTGTGGACCATTGTGGACCAGTACGGAGCAGTATGGACCAGTGCGGACCAGTATGGACCAGTATGGACCAGTACGGGCCAGTACGGACCAGTATGGACCAGTATGGACCAGTGCGGACCAGTATGGACCAGTGCGGACCAGTGCGGAACAGAACGGACAAGTATGAACTAGTACGGACCACTATGGAACAGAACGTACCAGTATGGACCAGTGCGGACCAGTACGGACCAGTATGGACCAGTATGGAGCAATTGGGAACACTACGGACCAGTACGGACCAGTGGGGACCACTATAGACCAGTACGGAGCAGGACGGACCAGTACGGACCAGTATGGACCAGTGCGGACCAGAACAGACCAGTACGGACCACTACGGACCAGAATGGACCAGTGCGGACCAGTATGGACCAGTGCGGACCAGTGCGGAACAGAACGGACAAGTACGAACTAGTACGGACCACTATGGAACAGAACGTACCAGTATGGACCAGTGCGGACCAGTACGGACCAGTATGGACCAGTATGGACCAGTATGGAACAGTATGGACCAGTACGGACCAGTACGGACCAGAACGGACCAATTGGGAACACTACGGACCAGTACGGACCAGTGGGGACCAGAACAGACCAGTACGGACAAGGACGGACCAGTACGGACCAGTATGTACCAGTGCGGACCAGAACAGACCAGTACGGACCAGTACGGACAAGTATGGACCAGTGCGGACCAGTATGGACCAGTGCGGACCAGTGCGTAACAGAACGGACAAGTACGGACTAGTACGGACCACTATGGAACAGAACGTACCAGTATGGACCAGTGCGGACCAGAACGGACCAGTATGGACCAGTACGGACCAGTGTGAAACAGTACGGACCAGTAGGGACCAGTATGGACCAGTGCGGACCAGAACGGACCAGTATGGACCAGTACCGACCACTATGGACCAGTATGGACCATTACGGAGCAGAACGAACCAGTACGGACTAGTACGGACTACTAGGGACCAGTACGGACCACTAGGGGGCAGTAGGAGCAGTATGGACCAGTACGGACCAGTGCGGACCAGTACGGACCAGTACAGACCAGTGTGAAACAGTATGGACCAGTAGGGACCAGTATGGACCAGTGCGGACTAGAACGGACCAGTATGGAACAGTACCGACCACTATGGACCAGTATGGACCATTACGGAGCAGAACGAACCAGTACGGACTAGTACGGACTACTAGGGACCAGTACGGACCACTAGGGGGCAGTAGGAGCAGTATGGACCAGTACGGACCAGTGGGGACCAGTACGGACCAGTACAGACCAGAACGGACCAATAGGGAACACTACGGACCAGTACGGACCAGTACGGACCACTACAGAACAATATGGACCAGTAGGGACCAATACGGACCAGTACGGACCAGTATGGACCAGTGCGGACCAGTGCGGAACAGAACGGACCAGAACAGACCAGTACGGACCAGTACGGAATACTAGGGACCAGTACGGACCACAAGGGGGCAGTACGGAGCAGTATGGACCAGTACGGACCAGGACGGAGCAGTATGGACCAGTGAGGACCAGTGCGGACCAGAACCGACCAGTACGGACTAGTACGGACCGCTATGGAACAGAACGTACCAGAACGGACCAATACGGACCATTATGGACCAGTACGGACCAGAACGGACCAGTACGGACCACTATGAAACAGTACGGACCAGAACGGACCAGTATGGACCAGTATGGACCAGTGCGGACCAGAACGGATCAGTATGGACCAGTACAGACCAGTATGGACCAGTACGGACCAGTATGGACCAGTATGGACCAGTACGGACCAGAAAAGACCAATAGGGAACTCTACTGACCAGTACGGACCAGTATGGACCACTATGGAACAGTATGGACCAGAACGGACCAGTTCGGACCAGTATGGACCAGAGCGGACCAGAACAGACCAGTACGGACCAGTACGGACCAGTATGGACCAGTGCGGACCAGTATGGACCAGTGCGGACCAGTGCGGAACAGAACGGACAAGTACGAACTAGTACGGACCACTATGGAACAGAACGTACCAGTATGGACCAGTGCGAACCAGTACGGACCAGTATGGACCAGTATGGACCAGTACGGACCAGTATGGACCAGTACGGACGAGTGCGGACCAGTACGGACCAGTATGGACAAGGGCAGACCAGTACGGACCAGTACGGACCGGTATGGACCGGTATGCACCGGTACGGACCAGTACGGACCAGTATGGACCAGTATGGACCAGTGCGGACCAGTACGGACCAGTATGGACAAGGGCAGACCAGAAGGGACCAGTACGGACCAGTATGGACCGGTATGGACCAGTACGGACCAGTAAGGACCAGTATGGGCCAGTACGGACCAGTACGGACCATTGCGGACCAGTATGGACCAGTGCAGACCAGAACGGACCTGTATGGACCAGAACAGACCGGGACGGACCAGTACGGACCAGTACGGACCAGAACGGACCAATAGGGACCAGTACGGACCAGTACGGACCAGTACGGACCAGTATGGACCAGTATGGACCAGTACGGACCAGTATGGACCAGTACGGACCAGTATGGACCAGTGCGGACCAGTATGGACCAGTATGGACCAGTATGGACCAGTGCGGACCAGTATGGACCAGTATGGACAAGGGCAGACCAGAACGGACCAGTACGGACCAGCACGGAACACTATGGACCAGTACGGACCAGAACGGATGAGTACGGACCAGTACGGAATACTAGGGACCAGTACGGACCACAAGGGGGCAGTACGGAGCAGTATGGACCAGTACGGACCAGGACGGACCAATATGGACCAGTGAGGACCAGTGCGGACCAGAACCGACCAGTACGGACTAGTACGGACCACTATGGAACAGAACGTACCAGAACGGACCAGTACGGACTGGTAGGGACCAGTACGGACCGGTAGGGACCAGTACGGAACACTATGGACCAGTACGGACAAGAACGGACCAGTACGGACCAGTATGGACCAGTACAGATCAGAACGGACCAGTACGGACCACTATGGAACAGTACGGACCAGTACGGACCGGTATGGACCAGTGCGGACCTGAACAGACCAGTACGGACCAGTACGGACCAGTATGGACCATGCGGACCAGTATGGACCAGTACGGAGCAGAACGGACCAGTACGGTCCAGTACGGACTACTAGTGACCAGTACGGACCACTAGGGGGCAGTACGGAGCACTATGGACCAGTATGGACGAGTGCGGACCAGTACGGACCAGTATGGACAAGGGCAGACCAGTACGGACCAGTACGGACCAGTATGGACCGGTATGGACCGGTACGGACCAGTACGGACCAGTATGGACCAGTATGGACCAGTGCGGACCAGAACGGACCAGTACGGACAAGGGCAGACCAGAAGGGACCAGTACGGACCAGTATGGACCAGTACGGACCAGTACGGACCATTGCGGACCAGTATGGACCAGTGCAGACCAGAACGGACCTGTATGGACCAGAACAGACCGGGACGGACCAGTACGGACCAGTATGGACCAGAACGGACCAATAGGGACCACTACGGACCAGTACGGACCAGTACGGACCAGTACGGACCAGTATGGACCAGTACGGACCAGTATGGACCAGTATGGACCAGTATGGACCAGTATGGACCAGTATGGACCAGTGCGGACCAGTACGGACCAGTATGGACGAGTGCGGACCAGTACGGACCAGTATGGACAAGGGCAGACCAGAACGGACCAGTACGGACCAGTATGGACCGGTATGGACCTGTACGGACCAGTACGGACCAGTATGGACCAGTATGGACCAGTGCGGACCAGTACAGACCAGTATGGACAAGGGCAGACCAGAACGGAGCAGTACGGACCAGTATGGACCGGTATGGACCAGTACGGACCAGTACGGACCGGTAGGGACCAGTACGGAGCAGTATGGACCGGTATGGACCAGTGTGGACCAGTATGGACAAATATGGACCAGTATGGGCCAGTACGGACCAGTATGGACCAGTGCGGACCAGAACGGACCAGTATGGACCAGTACGGACCAGTGTGAAACAGTACGGACCAGTAGGGACCAGTATGGACCAGTGCGGACCAGAACGGACCAGTATGGACCAGTACCGACCACTATGGACCAGTATGGACCATTACGGAGCAGAACGAACCAGTACGGACTAGTACGGACTACTAGGGACCAGTACGGACCACTAGGGGGCAGTAGGAGCAGTATGGACCAGTACGGACCAGTGCGGACCAGTACGGACCAGTACAGACCAGTGTGAAACAGTATGGACCAGTAGGGACCAGTATGGACCAGTGCGGACTAGAACGGACCAGTATGGAACAGTACCGACCACTATGGACCAGTATGGACCATTACGGAGCAGAACGAACCAGTACGGACTAGTACGGACTACTAGGGACCAGTACGGACCACTAGGGGGCAGTAGGAGCAGTATGGACCAGTACGGACCAGTGGGGACCAGTACGGACCAGTACAGACCAGAACGGACCAATAGGGAACACTACGGACCAGTACGGACCAGTACGGACCACTACAGAACAATATGGACCAGTAGGGACCAATACGGACCAGTACGGACCAGTATGGACCAGTGCGGACCAGTGCGGAACAGAACGGACCAGAACGGACCAGTACGGACCAGTACGGAATACTAGGGACCAGTACGGACCACAAGGGGGCAGTACGGAGCAGTATGGACCAGTACGGACCAGGACGGAGCAGTATGGACCCAGTGAGGACCAGTGCGGACCAGAACCGACCAGTACGGACTAGTACGGACCGCTATGGAACAGAA
>NW_027099785.1:0-68217 GCF_031753505.1 Anomalospiza imberbis | reverse complement strand
ACGGACCAGTGCGGACCAGAACCGACCACTACGGACTAGTACGGACCACTATGGAACAGAACGTACCAGAACGGACCAGTACGGACTGGTAGGGACCAGTACGGACCGGTAGGGACCAGTACGGAACACTATGGACCAGTACGGACAAGAACGGACCAGTACGGACCAGTATGGACCAGTACAGATCAGAACGGACCAGTACGGACCACTATGGAACAGTACGGACCAGAACGGACCAGTATGGTCCGGTATGGACCGGTACGGACCAGTACGGGCCAGTATGGACCAGTATGGACCAGTGCGGACCAGTACGGACCAGTACGGACCAGTATGGACCAGTATGGACCAGTATGGATCGGTAGGGACCAATACGGACCAGGACGGACCAATACGGACCAGGACGGACCAGTACGGACCAGTGCGGACCAGTGCGGACCAGAACGGACCAGTACGGACTAGTACGGACCACTATGGAACAGAACGTACCAGTATGGACCAGTGCGGACCAGAACGGACCAGTATGGACCAGTATGGACCAGCACGGAACACGATGGACCAGTACGGACCAGAACGGACCAGTACGGAACAGTATGGACCAGAACGGATCAGTACGGACAAGTATGGACCATTGCGGACCAGAACAGACCAGTACGGACCAGTACGGACCAGAACGGACCAGTACGGACCAGTATGGACCAGTGCGGACCAGTGCGGAACAGAACGGACAAGTACGGACTAGTACGGACTAGTACGGACCACTATGGAACAGAACGTACCAGTATGGAACAGTGCGGACCAGAACGGACCAGTATGGACCAGTATGGACCAGCACGGAACACTATGGACCAGTACAGACCAGAATGGACCAGTACGGACCACTATGGACCAGTACGGAGCAGAACGGACCAGTATGGACCAGTACGGACTACTAGTGACCAGTACGGACCACTAGGGGGCAGTACGGAGCACTATGGACCAGTATGGACGAGTGCGGACCAGTACGGACCAGTATGGACAAGGGCAGACCAGTACGGACCAGTACGGACCAGTATGGACCGGTATGGACCGGTACGGACCAGTACGGACCAGTATGGACGAGTACAGACCAGTGCGGACCAGTACGGACCAGTATGGACAAGGGCAGACCAGAAGGGACCAGTACGGACCAGTATGGACCGGTATGGAGCAGTACGGACCAGTACGGACCGGTAGGGACCTGTACGGACCAGTACGGACCATTGCGGAGCAGTATGGACCAGTGCGGACCAGAACGGACCTGTATGGACCAGAACAGACCAGGACGGACCGGTACGGACCAGTACGGACAAGAACGGACCAATAGGGACCACTACGGACAAGTATGGACTTGTATGGACCAGTACGGACCACTATGGACCAGTACGGACCAGTATGGACCAGTACGGACCAGTATGGACCAGTGCGGACCAGAACGGACCAGTACGGACCCGTATGGGACCAGTATGGATCAGTAGGGACCAATACGGACCAGTACGGACTAGTATGGACCAGTACGGACCAGAACGGACCAGTACGGACCAGTATGGACCAGTACGGACCAGTATGGATTAGAGCGGACCAGTACGGACCAGTACGGACCAGTACGGAGCAGTATGGACCAGTGCGGACCAGTACGGACCAGTATGGACCAGTACGGACTGGAACGGACCATTGTGGACCAGTACGGACCAGTATGGACCAGTAGGGACCAGTACGGACCTGTATGGACCAGAGCGGACCAGTACGGACCAGTAGGGACAGTACGGACCGCTATGGACCAGTACGGAGCAGTATGGACCAGTGCGGACCAGTACGGACCAGTATGGACCAGTACGGACTGGAACGGACCATTGTGGACCAGTAAGGACCAGTATGGACCAGTACCGACCTGTATGGACCAGAGCGGACCAGTACGGACCAGTAGGGACAGTACGGACCGCTATGGACCAGTACGGAGCAGTATGGACCAGTGCGGACCAGTACGGACCAGTATGGACCAGTACGGACTGGAACGGACCATTGTGGACCAGTACGGACCACTATGGACCAGAGCGGACCAGTACGGACCAGAACGGACCAGTACGGACGAATATGGACCAGTACGGAGCAGTATGGACCAGTGCGGACCAGTACGGACCAGTATGGACCAGTACAGACTGGAACGGACCATTGTGGACCAGTACGGACCAGTATGGACCAGTACGGACCTGTATGGACCAGAGCGGACCAGTACGGACCAGTAGGGACAGTACGGACCGCTATGGACCCGTACGGACCAGAACGGACCAGTACGGACCACTATGGACCAGTACGGAGCAGAACGGACCAGTACGGACCAGTACGGACTACTAGTGACCAGTATGGACCACTAGGGGGCAGTACGGAGCAGTATGGACCAGTATGGACCAGTGCGGACCAGTATGGACCAGTATGGACAAGGGCAGACCAGAACGGACCAGTACGGAGAGTATGGACCGGTATGGAACTGTACGGACCAGTACGGACCAGTATGGACCAGTACGGAGCAGAACGGACCAGTACGGACCTGTACGGACTACTAGTGACCAGTATGGACCACTAGGGGGCAGTACGGAGCAGTATGGACCAGTATGGATCAGTAGGGACCAATACGGACCAGGACGGACCAGTACGGACCAGTATGGACCAGTACGGACCACTATGGACCAGTACCGACCAATGTGCACCAGTACGGACCAGTATGGACCAGTACGGACCAGAACGGACCCGTATGGACCAGTATGGACCAGTAGGGACCAATACGGACCAGTACGGACTAGTATGGACCAGTACGGACCAGAATGGACCAGTACGGACCAGTATGGACCAGTACGGACCAGTATGGATTAGAGCGGACCAGTACGGACCAGTACGGACCAGTACGGACCAGTATGGACCAGTGCGGACCAGTACGGACCAGTATGGACCAGTGCGGACTGGAACGGACCATTGTGGACCAGTACGGACCAGTATGGACCAGTACAGACCAGTATGGACCAGAGCGGACCAGTACGGACCAGTAGGGACAGTACGGACCGCTATGGACCCGTACGGACCAGAACGGACCAGTACGGACCACTATGGACCAGTACGGAGCAGAACGGACCAGTACGGACCAGTACGGACTACTAGTGACCAGTATGGACCACTAGGGGGCAGTACGGAGCAGTATGGAACAGTATGGACCAGTGCGGACCAGTACGGACCAGTATGGACAAGGGCAGACCAGAACGGACCAGTACGGACCAGTATGGACCGGTATGGACCAGTACGGACCAGTACGGACCATTATGGACCAGTATGGACCAGTGCGGACCAGTACGGACCAGTATGGACAAGGGCAGACCAGAACGAACCAGTACGGACCAGCACGGAACACTATGGACCAGTACGGACCAGAATAGACCAGTACGGACCACTATGGACCAGTACGGACCAGAACGGAGCAGTACGGACCAGTACGGAATACTTGGGACCAGTACGGACCACAAGGGGGCAGTACGGAGCAGTATGGACCAGTACGGACCAGTGCGGACCAGAACCGACCACTACGGACTAGTACGGACCACTATGGAACAGAACGTACCAGAACGGACCAGTACGGATTGGTAGGGACCAGTACGGACCGGTAGGGACCAGTACGGAACACTATGGACCAGTACGGACAAGAACGGACCAGTACGGACCAGTATGGACCAGTACAGATCAGAACGGACCAGTACGGACCACTATGGAACAGTACGGACCAGAACGGACCAGTATGGACCGGTATGGACCGGTACGGACCAGTACGGACCAGTATGGACCAGTATGGACCAGTGCGGACCAGTACGGACCAGTATGGACCAGTGCGGACTGGAACGGACCAGTACGGACCAGTACGGACCAGTACGGACTAGTATGGACCAGTACGGACCAGAACGGACCAGTACGGACCAGTATGGACCAGTACGGACAAGTATGGATTAGAGCGGACCAGTACGGACCAGTACGGACCAGTAGGGACCAGTATGGACCAGTGCGGAGCAGTACAGACCAGTATGGACCAGTGCGGACTGGAACGGACCAGTACGGACCAGTACGGACCTGTATGGACCAGTACGGACCACTACGGACCAGAGCGGACCAGTACGGAACAGTAGGGACAGTACGGACCGCTATGGACCCATACGGACCAGAACGGACCAGTACGGACCACTATGGACCAGTACGGAGCAGAACGGACCAGTAGGGACCAGTACGGACTACTAGTGACCAGTATGGACCACTAGGGGGCAGTACAGAGCAGTATGGACCAGTATGGATCAGTAGGGACCAATACAAACCAGGACGGACCAGTACGGACCAGTATGGACCAGTACGGACCACTATGGACCAGTACTGACCAATGTGCACCAGTACGGACCAGTATGGACCAGTACGGACCAGAACGGACCCGTATGGACCAGTATGGACCAGTAGGGACCAATACGGACCAGTACGGACTAGTATGGACCAGTACGGACCAGAACGGACCAGTACGGACCAGTATGGACCAGTACGGACCAGTATGGATTAGAGCGGACCAGTACGGAACAATACGGACCAGTACGGACCAGTATGGACCAGTGCGGACCAGTACGGACCAGTATGGACCAGTGCGGACTGGAACGGACCAGTACGGACCAGTACGGACCAGTATGGACCAGTACGGACCACTATGGACCAGAGCGGACCAGTACGGACCAGTAGGGACAGTACGGACCGCTATGGACCAGTACGGAGCAGTATGGACCAGTGCGGACCAGTACGGACCAGTATGGACCAGTACGGACTGGAACGGACCATTGTGGACCAGTACGGACCAGTATGGACCAGTACGGACCTGTATGGACCAGAGCGGACCAGTACGGACCAGTAGGGACAGTACGGACCGCTATGGACCAGTACGGAGCAGTATGGACCAGTGCGGACCAGTACGGACCAGTATGGACCAGTACGGACTGGAACGGACCATTGTGGACCAGTACGGACCACTATGGACCAGAGCGGACCAGTACGGACCAGAATGGACCAGTACGGACCACTATGGACCAGTACGGAGCAGTATGGACCAGTGCGGACCAGTACGGACCAGTATGGACCAGTACGGACTGGAACGGACCATTGTGGACCAGTACGGACCAGTATGGACCAGTACGGACCTGTATGGACCAGAGCGGACCAGTACGGACCAGTAGGGACAGTACGGACCGCTATGGACCCGTACGGACCAGAACGGACCAGTACGGACCACTATGGACCAGTACGGAGCAGAACGGACCAGTACGGACCAGTACGGACTACTAGTGACCAGTATGGACCACTAGGGGGCAGTACGGAGCAGTATGGACCAGTATGGACCAGTGCGGACCAGTACGGACCAGTATGGACAAGGGCAGACTAGAACGGACCAGTACGGACCAGTATGGACCGGTATGGAACTGTACGGAGCAGTATGGACCAGTATGGACCAGTACGGAGCAGAACGGACCAGTACGGACCAGTACGGACTATTAGTGACCAGTATGGACCACTAGGGGGCAGTACGGAGCAGTATGGACCAGTACGGACCACTATGGACCAGTACCGACCAATGTGCACCAGTACGGACCAGTATGGACCAGTACGGACCAGAACGGACCCGTATGGACCAGTATGGACCAGTAGGGACCAATACGGACCAGTACGGACTAGTATGGACCAGTACGGACCAGAACGGACCAGTACGGACCAGTATGGACCAGTACGGACCAGTATGGATTAGAGCGGACCAGTACGGACCAGTACGGACCAGTACGGACCAGTATGGACCAGTGCGGACCAGTACGGACCAGTATGGACCAGTGCGGACTGGAACGGACCAGTACGGACCAGTACGGACCAGTATGGACCAGTGCGGACCAGTATGGACCAGAGCGGACCAGTACGGACCAGTATGGACCAGAGCGGACCAGTACGGACCAGTAGGGACAGTACGGACCGCTATGGATCCGTACGGACCAGAACGGACCAGTACGGACCACTATGGACCAGTACGGAGCAGAACGGACCAGTACGGACCAGTACGGACTACTAGTGACCAGTATGGACCACTAGGGGGCAGTACGGACCAGTATGGAACAGTATGGACCAGTGCGGACCAGTACGGACCAGTATGGACAAGGGCAGACCAGAACGGACCAGTACGGACCAGTATGGACCGGTATGGACCAGTACGGACCAGTACGGACCATTATGGACCAGTATGGACCAGTGCGGACCAGTACGGACCAGTATGGACAAGGGCAGACCAGAACGAACCAGTACGGACCAGCACGGAACACTATGGACCAGTACGGACCAGAATAGACCAGTACGGACCACTATGGACCAGTACGGACCAGAACGGAGCAGTACGGACCAGTACGGAATACTTGGGACCAGTACGGACCACAAGGGGGCAGTACCGAGCAGTATGGACCAGTACGGACCAGTGCGGACCAGAACCGACCACTACGGACTAGTACGGACCACTATGGAACAGAACGTACCAGAACGGACCAGTACGGACTGGTAGGGACCAGTACGGACCGGTAGGGACCAGTACGGAACACTATGGACCAGTACGGACAAGAACGGACCAGTACGGACCAGTATGGACCAGTACAGATCAGAACGGACCAGTACGGACCACTATGGAACAGTACGGACCAGAACGGACCAGTATGGTCCGGTATGGACCGGTACGGACCAGTACGGGCCAGTATGGACCAGTATGGACCAGTGCGGACCAGTACGGACCAGTACGGACCAGTATGGACCAGTATGGACCAGTATGGATCGGTAGGGACCAATACGGACCAGGACGGACCAATACGGACCAGGACGGACCAGTACGGACCAGTGCGGACCAGTGCGGACCAGAACGGACCAGTACGGACTAGTACGGACCACTATGGAACAGAACGTACCAGTATGGACCAGTGCGGACCAGAACGGACCAGTATGGACCAGTATGGACCAGCACGGAACACGATGGACCAGTACGGACCAGAACGGACCAGTACGGAACAGTATGGACCAGAACGGATCAGTACGGACAAGTATGGACCATTGCGGACCAGAACAGACCAGTACGGACCAGTACGGACCAGAACGGACCAGTACGGACCAGTATGGACCAGTGCGGACCAGTGCGGAACAGAACGGACAAGTACGGACTAGTACGGACTAGTACGGACCACTATGGAACAGAACGTACCAGTATGGAACAGTGCGGACCAGAACGGACCAGTATGGACCAGTATGGACCAGCACGGAACACTATGGACCAGTACAGACCAGAATGGACCAGTACGGACCACTATGGACCAGTACGGAGCAGAACGGACCAGTATGGACCAGTACGGACTACTAGTGACCAGTACGGACCACTAGGGGGCAGTACGGAGCACTATGGACCAGTATGGACGAGTGCGGACCAGTACGGACCAGTATGGACAAGGGCAGACCAGTACGGACCAGTACGGACCAGTATGGACCGGTATGGACCGGTACGGACCAGTACGGACCAGTATGGACGAGTACAGACCAGTGCGGACCAGTACGGACCAGTATGGACAAGGGCAGACCAGAAGGGACCAGTACGGACCAGTATGGACCGGTATGGAGCAGTACGGACCAGTACGGACCGGTAGGGACCTGTACGGACCAGTACGGACCATTGCGGAGCAGTATGGACCAGTGCGGACCAGAACGGACCTGTATGGACCAGAACAGACCAGGACGGACCGGTACGGACCAGTACGGACAAGAACGGACCAATAGGGACCACTACGGACAAGTATGGACTTGTATGGACCAGTACGGACCACTATGGACCAGTACGGACCAGTATGGACCAGTACGGACCAGTATGGACCAGTGCGGACCAGAACGGACCAGTACGGACCCGTATGGACCAGTATGGATCAGTAGGGACCAATACGGACCAGTACGGACTAGTATGGACCAGTACGGACCAGAACGGACCAGTACGGACCAGTATGGACCAGTACGGACCAGTATGGATTAGAGCGGACCAGTACGGACCAGTACGGACCAGTACGGAGCAGTATGGACCAGTGCGGACCAGTACGGACCAGTATGGACCAGTACGGACTGGAACGGACCATTGTGGACCAGTACGGACCAGTATGGACCAGTAGGGACAGTACGGACCGCTATGGACCAGTACGGAGCAGTATGGACCAGTGCGGACCAGTACGGACCAGTATGGACCAGTACGGACTGGAACGGACCATTGTGGACCAGTACGGACCAGTATGGACCAGTACGGACCTGTATGGACCAGAGCGGACCAGTACGGACCAGTAGGGACCAGTATGGACCAGTATGGATCAGTAGCGACCAGTACGGACCAGAACGGAATACTAGGGACCAGTACGGACCACAAGGGGGCAGTACGGAGCAGTGTGGACCAGTACGGACCTGGACGGACCAGTATGGACCAGTGAGGACCAGTGCGGACCAGAACCGACCAGTACGGACTAGGACGGACCACTATGGAACAGAACGTACCAGAACGGACCAGTACGGACTGGTAGGGACCAGTACGGACCGGTAGGGAACACTACGGACCAGTATGGACCAGTACGGACCAGAACGGACCAGTACGGACCACTATGGACCAGTACGGGCCAGAATGGACCAGTACGGACCACTATGGAACAGTACGAACCAGAACGGACCAGTATGGACCAGTGCGGACCAGAACAGACCAGTACGGACCAGTACGGACCACTATGGAACAGAACGTACCTGTATGGACCAGTGCGGACCAGAACAGACCAGTATGGACCAGTATGGACCAGCACGGAACACTATGGACCAGTACGGACCAGAATGGACCACTATGGACCAGTACGGAGCAGAACGGACCAGTACGGACCAGTACGGACTACTAGTGACCAGTACGGAACACTAGGGGGCAGTACGGAGCACTATGGACCAGTATGGACGAGTGCGGACCAGTACGGACCAGTATGGACAAGGGCAGACCAGTACGGACCACTACGGACCAGTATGGACCGGTATGGACCGGTACGGACCAGTACGGACCAGTATGGACGAGTACAGACCAGTACGGACCAGTACGGACCAGTATGGACAAGGGCAGACCAGAACGGACCAGTACGGACCAGCACGGAACACTATGGACCAGTACGACCAGAATAGACCAGTACGGACCACTATGGACCAGTACGGACCAGAACGGACCAGTACGGACCAGTAAGGAATACTAGGGACCAGTACGGACCACAAGGGGGCAGTACGAGCAGTATGGACCAGTACGGACCAGGACGGACCAGTATGGACCAGTGAGGACCCGTGCGGACCAGAACCGACCAGTACGGACTAGTACGGACCACTATGGAACAGAACGTACCAGAACGGACCAGTACGGACTGGTAGGGACCAGTACGGACCGGTAGGGACCAGTACGGAACACTATGGACCAGTACGGACAAGAACGGACCAGTACGGACCAGTATGGACCAGTACAGATCAGAACGGACCAGTACGGACCACTATGGAACAGTACGGACCAGAACGGACCCGTATGGACCAGTATGGACCAGTAGGGACCAATACGGACCAGTACGGACTAGTATGGACCAGTACGGACCAGTGCGGACCAGTATGGACCAGTACGGACCAGTATGGATTAGAGCGGACCAGTACGGACCAGTACGGACCAGTACGGACCAGTATGGACCAGTGCGGACCAGTACGGACCAGTATGGACCAGTGCGGACTGGAACGGACTATTGTGGACCAGTACGGACCAGTACGGACCAGTACGGACCACTATGGACCAGAGCGGAGCAGTACGGACCAGTAGGGACAGTACGGACCGGTATGGACCCGTACGGAACAGTACGGACCAGTACGGACCACTATGGACCAGTACGGAGCAGAACGGACCAGTACGGACCAGTACGGACTACTAGTGACCAGTATGGACCACTAGGGGGCAGTACGGAGCAGTATGGACCAGTATGGACCAGTGCGGACCAGTACGGACCAGTATGGACAAGGGCAGAACAGAACGGACCAGTACGGACCAGTATAGACCGGTATGGACCTGTACGGAGCAGTACGGACCAGTATGGACAAGTATGGACCAGTGCGGACCAGTACGGACCAGTATGAACAAGGGCAGACCAGTACGGACCAGTACGGACCAGTACGGACCATTGCGGACCAGTATGGACCAGTGCGGAACAGAACGGACCTGTATGGACCAGAACAGTCCAGGACGGACCAGTACGGACCAGTACGGACCAGAACGGAGCAGTATGGACCAGTACGGACCAGTGCGGACCAGAACCGACCACTACGGACTAGTACGGACCACTATGGAACAGAACGTACCAGAACGGACCAGTACGGACCGGTAGGGACCAGTACGGACCGGTAGGGACCAGTACGGACCGGTAGGGACCAGTACGGAACACTATGGATCAGTACGGACCAGTATGGACCAGTACGGACCAGTACGGACCAGTATGGACCAGTGCGGACCAGAACGGACCAGTATGGACCAGTATGGACCAGTATGGATCGGTAGGGACCAATACGGACCAGGACGGACCAATACGGACCAGGACGGACCAGTACGGACCAGTGCGGACCAGTGCGGACCAGAACGGACCAGTACGGACTAGTACGGACCACTATGGAAAAGAACGTACCAGTATGGACCAGTGCGGACCAGAACGGACCAGTATGGACCAGTATGGACCAGCACTAAACACGATGGACCAGTACGGACCAGAACGGACCAGTACGGAACAGTATGGACCAGAACGGACCAGTACGGACCAGTATGGACCAGTGCGGACCAGTGCGGAACAGAACGGACAAGTACGGACTAGTACGGACCAGTACGGACCAATATGGAACAGAACGTACCAGAACGGACCAGTATGGGCCAGTACGGACCAGTACGGACCAGTAGGGACCAATACGGACCACTACGGACCAATACGGACCAGTACGGACCACTACAGACCAGTATGGACCAGAACAGACCAGTACGGACCAGTATGGACCAGTACCGACCAGTACGGACCATTGCGGACCAGTATGGACCAGTGCGGACCAGAACGGACCAGTACGGACCAGTATGGACCAGTACCGACCAGTACGGACCATTGCGGACCAGTACGGACCAGTACGGACCAGTACGGACCAGTATGGACCAGTGCGGACCAGTACGGACCAGTAGGGACCAGTGCGGACTGGAACGGACCATTGTGGACCAGTACGGACCAGTATGGACCAGTACGGACCAGTATGGACCAGAGCGGACCAGTACGGACCACTATGGACCAGTACGGAGCAGAACGGACCAGTACGGACCAGTACGGACTACTAGTGACCAGTATGGACCACTAGGGGGCAGTACGGAGCAGTATGGACCAGTATGGACCAGTGCGGACCAGAACGGACCAGTATGGACAAGGGCAGACCAGAACGGACCAGTACGGACCAATATGGACCGGTATGGACCTGTACGGAGCAGTACGGACCAGTATGGACCAGTATGGACCAGTGCGGACCAGTACGGACCAGTATGGACAAGGGCAGACCAGAACGGAGCAGTACGGACCAGTATGGACCGGTATAGACCAGTACGGACCAGTACGGACCGGTAGGGACCAGTACGGAGCAGTATGGACCGCTACGGACCAGTGTGGACCAGTATGGACCAATATGGACCAGTATGGGCCAGTACGGACCAGTACGGACCAGTGCGGACCAGTATGGACCAGTGCAGACCAGAACGGACCAGTATGGACCAGAACGGACCAGGACGGAGCAGTACGGACCGGTACGGACCAGTACGGACCAGAACGGACCAATAGGGACCACTATGGACCAGTACGGTCCAGTACGGACAAGTATGGACTAGTATGGACCAGTACAGACCAGTATGGACCAGTACGGACCAGTATGGACCAGTACGGACCAGTACGGACCAGTGCGGACCAGAACGGACCAGTATGGACCAGTGCCGACCAGAAAAGACCAGTACGGACCAGTACGGACCAGTATGGACCAGTGCGGACCAGTATGGACCAGTGCGGACCAGAACGGACCAGTATGGACCAGTATGGACCAGTACGGACCAGTACGGAACACGAAGGACCAGTACGGATCACAAGGGGGCAGTACGGAGCAGTGTGGACCAGTACGGACCTGGACGGACCAGTATGGACCAGTGAGGACCAGTGCGGACCAGAACCGACCAGTACGGACTAGTACGGACCACTATGGAACAGAACGTACCAGAACGGACCAGTACGGACTGGTAGGGACCAGTACGGACCGGTAGGGACCAGTACGGAACACTATGGACCAGTGCGGACCAGTATGGACCAGTACGGACCAGTACGGACCAGTATGGACCAGTGCGGACCAGAACGGACCAGTATGGACCAGTATGGACCAGTATGGATCGGTAGGGACCAATACGGACCAGGACGGACCAATACGGACCAGGACGGACCAGTAGGGACCAGTGCAGACCAGTGAGGACCATAACGGACCAGTACGGACTAGTACGGACCACTATGGAACAGAACGTACCAGTATGGACCAGTGCGGACCAGAACGGACAAGTATGGACCAGTATGGACCAGCACGGAACACGATGGACCACTACGGACCAGAACGGACCAGTACGGAACAGTATGGACCAGAACGGATCAGTACGGACAAGTATGGACCAGTGCGGACCAGTGCGGAACAGAACGGACCATTGCGGACTAGTACGGACCAGTACGGACCAATATGGAACAGAACGTAACAGAACGGACCAGTATGGGCCAGTACGGACCAGTACGGACCAGTAGGGACCAGTACGGACCACTACGGACCAATACGGACCAGTACGGACCACTACAGACCAGTATGGACCAGAACAGACCAGTACGGACCAGTATGGACCAGTACCGACCAGTACGGACCATTGCGGACCAGTATGGACCAGTGCGGACCAGAACGGACCAGTACGGACCAGTATGGACCAGTACGGACCAGTATGGATTAGAGCGGACCAGTACGGACCAGTACGGACCAGTACGGACCAGTATGGACCAGTGCGGACAAGTACGGACCAGTAGGGACCAGTGCGGACTGGAACGGACCATTGTGGACCAGTACGGACCAGTATGGACCAGTACGGACCAGTATGGACCAGAGCGGACCAGTACGGACCAGTAGGGACAGTGCGGACCGCTATGGACCCGTACGGACCAGAACGGACCAGTACGGACCACTATGGACCAGTACGGGGCAGAACGGACCAGTACGGACCAGTACGGACTACTAGTGACCAGTATGGACCACTAGGGGGCAGTACGGAGCAGTATGGACCAGTATGGACCAGTGCGGACCAGAACGGACCAGTATGGACCAGTATGGACCAGTATGGATCAGTAGCGACCAGTACGGACCAGAACGGAGCAGTACGGACCAGTATGGACCAGTGCGGACCAGTACGGACCAGAACGGACCAATAGGGAACTCTATGGACGAGTACGGACCACTACAGACCAGTATGGACCAGAACGGAACAGTACGGACCAGTATGGACCAGTATGGAACAGTACGGACCAGTACGGACCAGTGCGGACCAGTATGGACCAGTACGGACCAGTAGGGACCAGTACGGTCCACTTATGGACCAGTACGGACCAGTACGGACCACTACGGACCAGTATGGACCAGAACGGACCAGTACGGACCAGTATGGACCAGTATGGATCAGTAGGGACCAATACGGACCAGGACGGAGCAGTACGGACCAGTATGGACCAGTACGGACCACTATGGACCAGTACCGACCAATGTGGACCAGTACGGACCAGTATGGACCAGTACGGACCAGAACGGACCCGTATGGACCAGTATGGACCAGTAGGGACCAATACGGACCAGTACGGACCTGAACGGACCAGTACGGACCAGTATGGACCAGTACGGACCAGTATGGATTAGAGCGGACCAGTACGGACCAGTACGGACCAGTACGGACCAGTATGGACCAGTGCGGACCAGTACGGACCAGTATGGACCAGTGCGGACTGGAACGGACCATTGTGGACCAGTACGGACCAGTATGGACCAGTACGGACCACTATGGACCAGAGCGGACCAGTACGGACCAGTAGGGACAGTACGGACCGCTATGGACCCGTACGGACCAGAACGGACCAGTACGGACCACTATGGACCAGTACTGAGCAGAACGGACCAGTACGGACCAGTACGGACTACTAGTGACCAGTATGGACCACTAGGGGGCAGTACGGAACAGTATGGACCAGTATGGACCAGTGCGGACCAGTACGGACCAGTATGGACAAGGGCAGACCAGAACGGACCAGTACGGACCAGTATGGACCAGTATGGACCAGTACGGACCAGTACGGACCATTATGGACCAGTATGGACCAGTGCGGACCAGTACGGACCAGTATGGACAAGGGCAGACCAGAACGGACCAGTACGGACCAGCACGGAACACTATGGACCAGTACGGACCAGAATAGACCAGTACGGACCACTATGGACCAGTACGGACCAGAACGGAGCAGTACGGAGCAGTATGGACCAGTACGGACCAGTGCGGACCAGAACCGACCACTACGGACTAGTACGGACCACTATGGAACAGAACGTACCAGAACGGACCAGTACGGACTGGTAGGGACCAGTACGGACCGGTAGGGACCAGTACGGACCGGTAGGGACCAGTACGGAACACTATGGACCAGTACGGACCAGTATGGACCAGTACGGACCAGTACGGACCAGTATGGACCAGTGCGGACCAGAACGGACCAATATGGACCAGTATGGACCAGTATGGATCGGTAGGGACCAATACGGACCAGGACGGACCAATACGGACCAGGACGGACCAGTACGGACCAGTGCAGACCAGTGCGGACCAGAACGGACCAGTACGGACTAGTACGGACCACTATGGAACAGAACGTACCAGTATGGACCAGTGCGGACCAGAACGGACCAGTATGGACCAGTATGGACCAGCACGGAACACGATGGACCAGTACGGACCAGAACGGACCAGTACGGAACAGTATGGACCAGAACGGATCAGTACGGACAAGTATGGACCATTGCGGACCAGAACAGACCAGTACGGACCAGTACGGACCAGAACGGACCAGTACGGACCAGTATGGACCAGTGCGGACCAGTGCGGAACAGAACGGACAAGTACGGACTAGTACGGACCAGTACGGACCAATATGGAACAGAACGAACCAGAACGGACCAGTATGGGCCAGTACGGACCAGTACGGACCAGTAGGGACCGGTACGGACCACTACGGAACAATACGGACCAGTACGGACCACTACAGACCAGTATGGACCAGAACAGACCAGTACGGACCAGTATGGACCAGTACCGACCAGTACGGACCATTGCGGACCAGTATGGACCAGTGCGGACCAGAACGGACCAGTACGGACCAGTATGGACCAGTACGGACCAGTATGGATTAGAGCGGACCAGTACGGACCAGTATGGACCAGTGCGGACCAGTACGGACCAGTAGGGACAGTACGGACCGCTATGGACCCGTACGGACCAGAACGGACCAGTACGGACCACTATGGACCAGTACGGAGCAGAACGGACCAGTACGTACCAGTATGGACTACTAGTGACCAGTATGGACCACTAGGGGGCAGTACGGAGCAGTATGGACCAGTATGGACCAGTGCGGACCAGTACGGACCAGTATGGACAAGGGCAGACCAGAACGGACCAGTACGGACCAATATGGACCGGTATGGACCTGTACGGAGCAGTACGGACCAGTATGGACCAGTATGGACCAGTGCGGACCAGTACGGACCAGTATGGACAAGGGCAGACCAGAACGGAGCAGTACGGACCAGTATGGACCGGTATAGACCAGTACGGACCAGTACGGACCGGTAGGGACCAGTACGGAGCAGTATGGACCGCTACGGACCAGTGTGGACCAGTATGGACCAATATGGACCAGTATGGGCCAGTACGGACCAGTACGGAGCAGTGCGGACCAGTATGGACCAGTGCAGACCAGAACGGACCAGTATGGACCAGAACGGACCAGGACGGAGCAGTACGGACCGGTACGGACCAGTACGGACCAGAACGGACCAATAGGGACCACTATGGACCAGTACGGTCCAGTACGGACAAGTATGGACTAGTATGGACCAGTACAGACCAGTATGGACCAGTACGGACCAGTACGGACCAGTGCGGACCAGAACGGACCAGTATGGACCAGTATGGAGCAGTATGGATCAGTAGCGACCAGTACGGACCAGAACGGACCAGTACGGACCAGTATGGACCAGTACGGACCAGTACGGACTACTAGTGACCAGTATGGACCACTAGGGGGCAGTACGGACCAGTATGGACCAGTATGGACCAGTGCGGACCAGTACGGACCAGTATGGACAAGGGCAGACCAGAACGGAACAGTACGGACCAGTATGGACCGGTATGGACCGGTACGGACCAGTACGGACCAGTATGGACCAGTATGGACCAGTGCGGACCAGTACGGACCAGTATGGACAAGGGCAGACCAGAACGGAGCAGTACGGACCAGTATGGACCGGTATAGACCAGTACGGACCAGTACGGACCGGTAGGGACCAGTACGGAGCAGTATGGACCGCTACGGACCAGTGTGGACCAGTATGGAACAATATGGACCAGTATGGGCCAGTACGGACCAGTACGGACCAGTGCGGACCAGTATGGACCAGTGCAGACCAGAACGGACCAGTATGGACCAGAACGGACCAGGACGGAGCAGTACGGACCGGTACGGACCAGTACGGACCAGAACGGACCAATAGGGACCACTATGGACCAGTACGGTCCAGTACGGACAAGTATGGACTAGTATGGACCAGTACAGACCAGTATGGACCAGTACGGACAAGTATGGACCAGTGCGGACCAGAACGGACCAGTATGGACCAGTATGGACCAGTATGGATCAGTAGCGACCAGTACGGACCAGAACGGACCAGTACGGACCAGTATGGACCAGTATGGACCAGTATGGACCAGAACGGACCAATAGGGAACTCTACGGACCAGTACGGACCACTACAGACCAGTATGGACCAGAACGGAACAGTACGGACCAGTATGGACCAGTATGGACCAGAACAGACCAGTACGGACCAGTACGGACCAGTATGGACCAGTACGGACCAGTAGGGACCAGTACGGTCCACTATGGACCAGTACGGACCAGTACGGACCACTACGGACCAGTATGGACCAGAACGGACCAGTACGGACCAGTATGGACCAGTATGGATCAGTAGGGAACAATACGGACCAGGACGGACCAGTACGGACCAGTATGGACCAGTACGGACCACTATGGACCAGTACCGACCAATGTGGACCAGTACGGACCAGTATGGACCAGTACGGACCAGAACGGACCCGTATGGACCAGTATGGACCAGTAGGGACCAATACGGACCAGTACGGACCTGAACGGACCAGTACAGACCAGTATGGACCAGTACGGACCAGTATGGATTAGAGCGGACCAGTACGGACCACTATGGACCAGTACGGAGCAGAACGGACCAGTACGGACCAGTACGGACTACTAGTGACCAGTATGGACCACTAGGGGGCAGTACGGAACAGTATGGACCAGTATGGACCAGTGCGGACCAGTACGGACCAGTATGGACAAGGGCAGACCAGAACGGACCAGTACGGACCAGTATGGACCGGTATGGACCAGTACGGACCAGTACGGACCATTATGGACCAGTATGGACCAGTGCGGACCAGTACGGACCAGTATGGACAAGGGCAGACCAGAACGGACCAGTACGGACCAGCACGGAACACTATGGACCAGTACGGACCAGAATAGACCAGTACGGACCACTATGGACCAGTACGGACCAGAACGGAGCAGTACGGAGCAGTATGGACCAGTACGGACCAGTGCGGACCAGAACCGACCACTACGGACTAGTACGGACCACTATGGAACAGAACGTACCAGAACGGACCAGTACGGACCGGTAGGGACCAGTACGGACCGGTAGGGACCAGTATGGACCGGTACGGACCAGTACGGACCAGTATGGACCAGTGCGGACCAGAACGGACCAGTATGGACCAGTGCGGACCAGAACGGACCAGTATGGACCAGTATGGACCAGTATGGATCGGTAGGGACCAGTACGGACCAGGACGGACCAATACGGACCAGGACGGACCAGTACGGACCAGTGCGGACCAGTGCGGACCAGAACGGACCAGTACGGACTAGTACGGACCACTATGGAACAGAACGTACCAGTATGGACCAGTGCGGACCAGAACGGACCAGTATGGACCAGTATGGACCAGCACGGAACACGATGGACCAGTACGGACCAGAACGGACCAGTACGGAACAGTATGGACCAGTGCGGACCAGTGCGGAACAGAACGGACAAGTACGGACTAGTACGGACCAGTACGGACCAATATGGAACCGAACGTACCAGAACGGACCAGTATATGGGCCAGTACGGACCAGTACGGACCAGTAGGGACCAGTACGGACCACTACGGACCAATACGGACCAGTACGGACCACTACAGACCAGTATGGACCAGAACAGA
Source organism: Anomalospiza imberbis (assembly GCF_031753505.1). Lineage (NCBI taxonomy): Eukaryota > Metazoa > Chordata > Aves > Passeriformes > Viduidae > Anomalospiza > Anomalospiza imberbis. Next base: position 49,415 of record NW_027099785.1, on the reverse strand, counting down.
CCAGTACGGACCAGTATGGACCAGTACCGACCAGTACGGATCATTGCGGACCAGTATGGACCAGTGAGGACCAGAACGGACCAGTACGGACCAGTATGGACCAGTACGGACCAGTATGGATTAGAGCGGACCAGAACGGACCAGTACGGACCAGTACGGACCAGTATGGACCAGTGTGGACCAGTACGGACCAGTAGGGACCAGTGCGGACTGGAACGGACCATTGTGGACCAGTACGGACCAGTATGGACCAGTACGGACCAGTATGGACCAGAGCGTACCAGTACGGACCTGTAGGGACAGTACGGACCGCTATGGACCCGTACGGACCAGAACGGACCAGTACGGACCACTATGGACCAGTACGGAGCAGAACGGACCAGTACGGACCAGTACGGACTACTAGTGACCAGTATGGACCACTAGGGGGCAGTACGGAGCAGTATGGACCAGTATGGACCAGTGCGGACCAGTACGGACCAGTATGGACAAGGGCAGACCAGAACGGACCAGTACGGACCAGTATGGACCGGTATGGACCTGTACGGAGCAGTACGGACACGTATGGACCAGTATGGACCAGTGCGGACCAGTACGGACCAGTATGGACAAGGGCAGACCAGAACGGAGCAGTACGGACCAGTATGGACCGGTATAGACCAGTACGGACCAGTACGGACCGGTAGGGACCAGTACGGAGCAGTATGGACCGCTACGGACCAGTGTGGACCAGTATGGACCAATATGGACCATTATGGGCCAGTACGGACCAGTACGGACCAGTGCGGACCAGTATGGACCAGTGCAGACCAGAACGGAACAGTATGGACCAGTATGGACCAGTGCGGACCAGTACGGACCAGTATGGACAAGGGCAGACCAGAACGGACCAGGACGGAGCAGTACGGACCGGTACGGACCAGTACGGACCAGAACGGACCAATAGGGACCACTATGGACCAGTACGGTCCAGTACGGACAAGTATGGACTAGTATGGACCAGTACAGACCAATATGGACCAGTACGGACCAGTACGGACCAGTGCGGACCAGAACGGACCAGTATGGACCAGTGCCGACCAGAACAGACCAGTACGGACCAGTACGGACCAGTATGGACCAGTGCGGACCAGTATGGACCAGTGCGGACCAGTACGGACCAGTATGGACCAGTATGGACCAGTACGGACCAGTACGGAACACTAAGGACCAGTACGGACCACAAGGGGGCAGTACGGAGCAGTGTGGACCAGTACGGACCTGGACGGACAAGTATGGATCAGTGAGGACCAGTGCGGACCAGAACCGACCAGTACGGACTAGTACGGACCACTATGGAACAGAACGTACCAGAACGGACCAGTACGGACTGGTAGGGACCAGTACGGACCGGTAGGGACCAGTACGGAACACTATGGACCAGTGCGGACCAGTATGGACCAGTACGGACCAGTACGGACCAGTATGGACCAGTGCGGACCAGTATGGACCAGTACGGACCAGTACGGACCAGTATGGACCAGTGCGGACCAGAACGGACCAGTATGGACCAGTATGGACCAGTATGGATCGGTAGGGACCAATACGGACCAGGACGGACCAATACGGACCAGGACGGACCAGTACGGACCAGTGCAGACCAGTGCGGACCAGAACGGACCAGTACGGACTAGTACGGACCACTATGGACCAGTACGGACCAGTATGGACCAGTGCGGACCAGAACGGACCAGTATGGACCAGTATGGACCAGCACGGAACACGATGGACCAGTACGGACCAGAACGGACCAGTACGGAACAGTATGGACCAGAACGGATCAGTACGGACAAGTATGGACCATTGCGGACCAGAACAGACCAGTACGGACCAGTACGGACCAGAACGGACCAGTACGGACCAGTATGGACCAGTGCGGACCAGTGCGGAACAGAACGGACAAGTACGGACTAGTACGGACCAGTACGGACCAATATGGAACAGAACGTACCAGAACGGACCAGTATGGGCCAGTACGGACCAGTACGGACCAGTAGGGACCAGTACGGACCACTACGGACCAATACGGACCAGTACGGACCACTACAGACCAGTATGGACCAGAACAGACCAGTACGGACCAGTATGGACCAGTACCGACCAGTACGGACCATTGCGGACCAGTATGGACCAGTGCGGACCAGAACGGACCAGTACGGACCAGTATGGACCAGTACGGACCAGTATGGATTAGAGCGGACCAGTACGGACCAGTACGGACCAGTACGGACCGGTATGGACCAGTGCGGACAAGTACGGACCAGTAGGGACCAGTGCGGACTGGAACGGACCATTGTGGACCAGTACGGACCAGTATGGACCAGTACGGACCAGTATGGACCAGAGCGGACCAGTACGGACCAGTAGGGACAGTACGGACCGCTATGGACCCGTACGGACCAGAACGGACCAGTACGGACCACTATGGACCAGTACGGAGCAGAACGGACCAGTACGGACCAGTACGGACTACTAGTGACAAGTATGGACCACTAGGGGGCAGTACGGAGCAGTATGGACCAGTATGGACCAGTGCGGACCAGTACGGACCAGTATGGACAAGGGCAGACCAGAACGGAACAGTACGGACCAGTATGGACCGGTATGGACCTGTACGGAGCAATACGGACCAGTATGGACCAGTATGGACCAGTGCGGACCAGTACGGACCAGTATGGACAAGGGCAGACCAGAACGGAGCAGTACGGACCAGTATGGACCGGTATAGACCAGTACGGACCAGTACGGACCGGTAGGGACCAGTACGGAGCAGTATGGACCGCTACGGACCAGTGTGGACCAGTATGGACCAATATGGACCAGTATGGGCCAGTACGGACCAGTACGGACCAGTGCGGACCAGTATGGACCAGTGCAGACCAGAACGGACCAGTATGGACCAGAACGGACCAGGACGGAGCACTACGGACCGGTACGGACCAGTACGGACCAGAACGGAACAATAGGGACCACTATGGACCAGTACGGTCCAGTACGGACAAGTATGGACTAGTATGGACCAGTACAGACCAGTATGGACCAGTACGGACCAGTATGGACCAGTGCGGACCAGAACGGACCAGTATGGACCAGTATGGACCAGTATGGATCAGTAGCGACCAGTACGGACCAGAACGGACCAGTACGGACCAGTATGGACCAGTATGGACCAGTACGGACCAGAACGGACCAATAGGGAACTCTACGGACGAGTACGGACCACTACAGAGCAGTATGGACCAGAACGGAACAGTACGGACCAGTATGGACCAGTATGGACCAGAACAGACCAGTACGGACCAGTACGGACCAGTATGGACCAGTACGGACCAGTAGGGACCAGTACGGTCCACTATGGACCAGTACGGACCAGTACGGACCACTACGGACCAGTATGGACCAGAACAGACCAGTACGGACCAGTATGGACCAGTATGGATCAGTAGGGACCAATACGGACCAGGACGGATCAGTACGGACCAGTATGGACCAGTACGGACCACTATGGACCAGTACCGACCAATGTGGACCAGTACGGACCAGTATGGACCAGTACGGACCAGAACGGACCCGTATGGACCAGTATGGACCAGTAGGGACCAATACGGACCAGTACGGACCAGAACGGACCAGTACGGACCAGTATGGACCAGTACGGACCAGTATGGATTAGAGCGGACCAGTACGGACCAGTACGGACCAGTACGGACCAGTATGGACCAGTGCGGACCAGTACGGACCAGTATGGACCAGTGCGGACTGGAACGGACCATTGTGGACCAGTACGGACCACTATGGACCAGAGCGGACCAGTACGGACCAGTAGGGACAGTACGGACCGCTATGGACCCGTACGGACCAGAACGGACCAGTACGGACCACTATGGACCAGTACGGAGCAGAACGGACCAGTACGGACCAGTACGGACTACTAGTGACCAGTATGGACCACTAGGGGGCAGTACGGAACAGTATGGACCAGTATGGACCAGTGCGGACCAGTACGGACCAGTATGGACAAGGGCAGACCAGAACGGACCAGTACGGACCAGTATGGACCGGTATGGACCAGTACGGACCAGTACGGACCATTATGGACCAGTATGGACCAGTGCGGACCAGTACGGACCAGTATGGACAAGGGCAGACCAGAACGGACCAGTACGGACCAGCACGGAACACTATGGACCAGTACGGACCAGAATAGACCAGTACGGACCACTATGGACCAGTACGGACCAGAACGGAGCAGTACGGAGCAGTATGGACCAGTACGGACCAGTGCGGACCAGAACCGACCACTACGGACTAGTACGGACCACTATGGAACAGAACGTACCAGAACGGACCAGTACGGACTGGTAGGGACCAGTACGGACCGGTAGGGACCAGTACGGACCGGTAGGGACCAGTACGGAACACTATGGATCAGTACGGACCAGTATGGACCAGTACGGACCAGTACGGACCAGTATGGACCAGTGCGGACCAGAACGGACCAGTATGGACCAGTATGGACCAGTATGGATCGGTAGGGACCAATACGGACCAGGACGGACCAATACGGACCAGGACGGACCAGTACGGACCAGTGCGGACCAGTGCGGACCAGAACGGACCAGTACGGACTAGTACGGACCACTATGGAACAGAACGTACCAGTATGGACCAGTGCGGACCAGAACGGACCAGTATGGACCAGTATGGACCAGCACGGAACACGATGGACCAGTACGGACCAGAACGGACCAGTACGGAACAGTATGGACCAGAACGGATCAGTACGGACAAGTATGGACCATTGCGGACCAGAACAGACCAGTACGGACCAGTACGGACCAGAACAAACCAGTACGGACCAGTATGGACCAGTGCGGACCAGTGCGGAACAGAACGGACCAGTATGGACAAGGGCAGACCAGAACAGACCAGTACGGACCAGTACGGACCAGAACGGATCAGTACGGACAAGTATGGACCATTGCGGACCAGAACAGACCAGTACGGACCTGTATGGACCAGTACAGACCAGGACGGACCAGTACGGACCAATATGGAACAGAACGTACCAGAACGGACCAGTATGGGCCAGTACGGACCAGTACGGACCAGTAGGGACCAGTACGGACCACTACGGACCAATACGGACCAGTACGGACCACTACAGACCAGTATGGACCAGAACAGACCAGTACGGACCAGTATGGACCAGTACCGACCAGTACGGACCATTGCGGACCAGTATGGACCAGTGCGGACCAGAACGGACCAGTACGGACCAGTATGGACCGGTACGGACCAGTATGGATTAGAGCGGACCAGTACGGACCAGTACGGACTACTAGTGACCAGTATGGACCACTAGGGGGCAGTACGGAGCAGTATGGACCAGTATGGACCAGTGCGGACCAGTACGGACCAGTATGGACAAGGGCAGACCAGAACGGACCAGTACGGACCAATATGGACCGGTATGGACCTGTACGGAGCAGTACGGACCAGTATGGACCAGTATGGACCAGTGCGGACCAGTACGGACCAGTATGGACAAGGGCAGACCAGAACGGAGCAGTACGGACCAGTATGGACCGGTATAGACCAGTACGGACCAGTACGGACCGGTAGGGACCAGTACGGAGCAGTATGGACCGCTACGGACCAGTGTGGACCAGTATGGACCAATATGGACCAGTATGGGCCAGTACGGACCAGTACGGACCAGTGCGGACCAGTATGGACCAGTGCAGACCAGAACAGACCAGTATGGACCAGAACGGACCAGGACGGAGCAGTACGGACCGGTACGGACCAGTACGGACCAGAACGGACCAATAGGGACCACTATGGACCAGTACGGTCCAGTACGGACAAGTATGGACTAGTATGGACCAGTACAGACCAGTATGGACCAGAACGGAACAGTACGGACCAGTATGGACCAGTATGGACCAGAACAGACCAGTACGGACCAGTACGGACCAGTATGGACCAGTACGGACCAGTATGGACCAGTACGGACCAGTAGGGACCAGTACGGACCAGTACGGACCAGTATGGATTAGAGCGGACCAGTACGGACCAGTACGGACCAGTACGGACCAGTATGGACCAGTGCGGACGAGTACGGACCAGTATGGACCAGTGCGGACTGGAACGGACCATTGTGGACCAGTACGGACCAGTATGGACCAGTACGGACCAGTATGGACCAGAGCGGACCAGTACGGACCAGTAGGGACAGTACGGACCGTTATGGACCCGTACGGACCAGAACGGACCAGTACGGACCACTATGGACCAGTACGGAGCAGAACGGACCAGTACGGACCAGTACGGACTACTAGTGACCAGTATGGACCACTAGGGGGCAGTACGGAGCAGTATGGAACAGTATGGACCAGTGCGGACCAGTACGGACCAGTATGGACAAGGGCAGACCAGAACGGAGCAGTACGGACCAGTATGGACCAGTATGGACCAGTGCGGACCAGTACGGACCAGTATGGAAGAGGGCAGACCAGAACGGACCAGTACGGACCAGTATGGACCGGAATGGACAGGTACGGACCAGTACGGACCAGTATGGGCCAGTACGGACCAGTACGGATCATTGCGGACCAGTATGGACCAGTGCGGACCAGAACGGACCTGTATGAACCAGAACAGTCCAGGACGGACCAGTACGGACCAGTATGGACCAGAACGGAAAACTATGGACCAGTACGGACCAGTACGGACCCAGTACAAACCAGTATGGACCAGTATGGACCTGTACGGACCAGTATGGACCAGTACGGACCAGTATGGACCAGTGTGGACCAGAACGGACCAGTATGGATCAGTATGGACCAGTATGGACCAGTAGGGACCAATACGGACCAGGACGGACCAGTACGGACCAGTATGGACCAGTATGGACCAGTACGGACCAGTATGGACCAGTATGGACCAGTACGGACCAGAACGGACCAGAACGGACCAATAGGGAACAGTATGGACCAGTACGGACCAGTGGGGACCAGAACAGACCAGTACGGACGAGTACGGACCACTATGGACAAGTATGGATCAGTGCGGACCAGAACAGACCAGTACGGACCAGTACGGACCAGTACGGACCAGTATGGACCAGTATGGATCAGTAGGGACCAATACAGACCAGGACGGACCAGTACGGACCAGTATGGACTAGTATGGACCAGTACGGACCAGTATGGACCAGTATGGACCAGTACGGTCCAGAACGGACCAATAGGGAACTCTACGGACCAGTACGGACCAGCACGGAACACTATGGACCAGTACGGACCAGAATAGACCAGTACGGACCAGTATGGACCAGTACGGACCAGTAGGGACCAGTACGGACCAGTACGGACCAGTATGGACCAGAACGGACCAGTACGGACCAGTATGGACCAGTATGGATCAGTAGGGACCAATACGGACCAGGACGGACCAGTACGGACCAGTATTGACCAGTACGGACCACTATGGACCAGTACCGACCAATGTGGACCAGTACGGACCAGTATGGACCAGTACGGACCAGAACGACCCGTATGGACCAGTATGGACCAGTAGGGACCCAATACGGACCCAGTACGGACCAGAACGGACCAGTACGGACCAGTATGGACCCAGTACGGACCAGTATGGATTAGAGCGGACCAGTACGGACCAGTACGGACCAGTACGGACCAGTATGGAGCAGTGCGGACCAGTACGGACCAGTATGGACCAGTGCGGACTGGAACGGACCATTGTGGACCAGTACGGACCAGTATGGACCAGTACGGACCACTATGGACCAGAGCGGACCAGTACGGACCAGTAGGGACAGTACGGACCGCTATGGACCCGTACGGACCAGAACGGACCAGTATGAACCACTATGGACCAGTACGGAGCAGAACGGACCAGTACGGACCAGTACGGACTACTAGTGACCAGTATGGACCACTAGGGGGCAGTACGGAACAGTATGGACCAGTATGGACCAGTGCGGACCAGTACGGACCAGTATGGACAAGGGCAGACCAGTACGGACCAGTACGGACCAGTATGGACCGGTATGGACCAGTACGGACCAGTACGGACCATTATGGACCAGTATGGACCAGTGCGGACCAGTACGGACCAGTATGGACAAGGGCAGACCAGAACGGACCAGTACGGACCAGCACGGAACACTATGGACCAGTACGGACCAGAATAGACCAGTACGGACCACTATGGACCAGTACGGACCAGAACGGAGCAGAACGGAGCAGTATGGACCAGTACGGACCAGAGCGGACCAGAACCGACCACTACGGACTAGTACGGACCACTATGGAACAGAACGTACCAGAACGGACCAGTACGGACTGGTAGGGACCAGTACGGACCGGTAGGGACCAGTACGGAACACTATGGACCAGTACGGACAAGAACGGACCAGTACGGACCAGTATGGACCAGTACAGATCAGAACGGACCAGTACGGACCACTATGGAACAGTACGGACCAGAACGGACCAGTATGGACCAGTGCGGACCAGTACAGACCAGTACGGACCAGTACGGACCAGTATGGACAAGGGCAGACCAGAACGGACCAGTACGGACCAGTATGGACCGGTATGGACCTGTACGGAGCAGTACGGACCAGTATGGACCAGTATGGACCAGTGCGGACCAGTACGGACCAGTATGGACAAGGGCAGACCAGAACGGAGCAGTACGGACCAGTATGGACCGGTATAGACCAGTACGGACCAGTACGGACCGGTAGGGACCAGTACGGAGCAGTATGGACCGCTACGGACCAGTGTGGACCAGTATGGACCAATATGGACCAGTATGGGCCAGTACGGACCAGTACGGACCAGTGCGGACCAGTATGGACCAGTGCAGACCAGAACGGACCAGTATGGACCAGAACGGACCAGGACGGAGCAGTACGGACCGGTACGGACCAGTACGGACCAGAACGGACCAATAGGGACCACTATGGACCAGTACGGTCCAGTACGGACAAGTATGGACTAGTATGGACCAGTACAGACCAGTATGGACCAGTACGGACAAGTATGGACCAGTGCGGACCAGAACGGACCAGTATGGACCAGTATGGACCAGTATGGATCAGTAGCGACCAGTACGGACCAGAACGGACCAGTACGGACCAGTATGGACCAGTATGGACCAGTACGGACCAGAACGGACCAATAGGGAACTCTACGGACCAGTACGGACCACTACAGAGCAGTATGGACCAGAACGGAACAGTACGGACCAGTATGGACCAGTATGGACCAGAACAGACCAGTACGGACCAGTACGGACCAGTATGGACCAGTACGGACCAGTAGGGACCAGTACGGTCCACTATGGACCAGTACGGACCAGTACGGACCACTACGGACCAGTATGGACCAGAACGGACCAGTACGGACCAGTATGGACCAGTATGGATCAGTAGGGAACAATACGGACCAGGACGGACCAGTACGGACCAGTACGGACCAGTACGGACCACTATGGACCAGTACCGACCAATGTGGACCAGTACGGACCAGTATGGACCAGTACGGACCAGAACGGACCCGTATGGACCAGTATGGACCAGTAGGGACCAATACGGACCAGTACGGACCTGAACGGACCAGTACGGACCAGTATGGACCAGTACGGACCAGTACGGACCAGTACGGACCAGTATGGATTAGAGCGGACCAGTACGGACCAGTACGGACCAGTACGGACCAGTATGGACCAGTGCGGACCAGTACGGACCAGTATGGACCAGTGCGGACTGGAACGGACCATTGTGGACCAGTACGGACCAGTATGGACCAGTACGGACCAGTATGGACCAGAGCGGACCAGTACGGACCAGTAGGGACAGTACGGACCGTTATGGACCCGTACGGACCAGAACGGACCAGTACGGACCACTATGGACCAGTACGGAGCAGAACGGAGCAGTACGGACCAGTACGGACTACTAGTGACCAGTAAGGACCACTAGGGGGCAGTACGGAGCAGTATGGAACAGTATGGACCAGTGCGGACCAGTACGGACCAGTATGGACAAGGGCAGACCAGAACGGACCAGTACGGACCAGTATGGACCAGTATGGACCAGTGCGGACAAGTACGGACCAGTATGGAAGAGGGCAGACCAGAACGGACCAGTACGGACCAGTATGGACCGGAATGGACAGGTACGGACCAGTACGGACCAGTATGGGCCAGTACGGACCAGTACGGACCATTGCGGACCAGTATGGACCAGTGCGGACCAGAACGGACCTGTATGGACCAGAACAGTCCAGGACGGACCAGTACGGACCAGTATGGACCAGAACGGAAAACTATGGACCAGTACGGACCAGTACGGACCAGTACAAAACAGTATGGACCAGTATGGACCTGTACGGACCAGTATGGACCAGTACGGACCAGTATGGACCAGTGCGGACCAGAACGGACCAGTATGGACCAGTATGGACCAGTATGGATCAGTAGGGACCAATACGGACCAGGACGGACCAGTACGGACCAGTATGGACCAGTATGGACCAGTACGGAGCAGTATGGACCAGTATGGACCAGTACGGACCAGAACGGACCAGAACGGACCAATAGGGAACAGTATGGACCAGTACGGACCAGTGGGGACCAGAACAGACCAGTACGGACGAGTACGGACCACTATGGACAAGTATGGATCAGTGCGGACCAGAACAGACCAGTACGGACCAGTACGGACCAGTACGGACCAGTATGGACCAGTATGGATCAGTAGGGACCAATACAGACCAGGACGGACCAGTACGGACCAGTATGGAAGAGGGCAGACCAGAACGGACCAGTACGGACCACTATGGAACAGAACGTACCAGAACGGACCAGTACGGACTGGTAGGGACCAGTACGGACCGGTAGGGACCAGTACGGAACACTATGGACCAGTACGGACAAGAACGGACCAGTACGGACCAGTATGGACCAGTACAGATCAGAACGGACGAGTAGGGACCACTATGGAACAGTACGGACCAGAACGGACCAGTATGGACCAGTGCGGACCAGTATGGACCAGTGCGGACCAGTATGGACCAGTGCGGACCAGTGCGGAACAGAACGGACAAGTACGGACTAGTACGGACCACTATGGAACAGAACGTACCAGTATGGACCAGTGCGGACCAGAACGGACCAGTATGGACCAGTATGGACCAGCACAGAACACTATGGACCAGTACGGACCAGAATGGACCAGTACGGACCACTATGGACAAGTACGGAGCAGAACGGACCAGTATGGACCAGTACGGACTACTAGTGACCAGTACGGACCACTAGGGGGCAGTACGGAGCACTATGGACCAGTATGGACGAGTGCGGACCAGTACGGACCAGTATGGACAAGGGCAGACCAGTACGGACCAGTACGGACCAGTATGGACCGGTATGGACCGGTACGGACCAGTACGGACCAATATGGACCAGTATGGACCAGTGCGGACCAGTACGGACCAGTATGGACAAGGGCAGACCAGTACGGACCAGTACGGACCAGTATGGACTGGTATGGACCAGTACGGACCAGTACGGACCAGTACGGGCCAGTACGGACCAGTACGGACCATTGCGGACCAGTATGGGCCAGTACGGACCAGTACGGACCAGTACGGACCAGTACCGACCAATGTGGACCAGTACGGACCAGTATGGACCAGTATGGACCAGAACGGACCAGTACGGACTGGTAGGGACCAGTACCGACCAATGTGGACCAGTACGGACCAGTATGGACCAGTGCGGACCAGAACGGACCCATATGGACCAGTATGGACCAGTAGGGACCAATACGGACCAGTACGGACTAGTATGGACCAGTACGAACCAGAACGGACCAGTACGGACCAGTACGGACCAGTGCGGACCAGTATGGATTAGAGCGGACCAGTACGGACCAGTACGGACCAGTACGGACCAGTATGGACCAGTGCGGACCAGTACGGACCAGTATGGACCAGTGCGGACTGGAACGGACCATTGTGGACCAGTACGGACCAGTATGGACCAGTACGGACCAATATGGACCAGAGCGGACCAGTACGGACCAGTAGAGACAGTACGGACCGTTATGGACCCGTACGGACCAGAACGGACCAGTACGGACCACTATGGACCAGTACGGAGCAGAACGGAGCAGTACGGACCAGTACGGACTACTAGTGACCAGTATGGACCACTAGGGGGCAGTACGGAGCAGTATGGACCAGTATGGACCAGTGCGGACCAGTACGGACCAAAACGGAAAACTATGGACCAGTACGGACCAGTACGGACCAGTACAAACCAGTATGGACCAGTATGGACCAGTACGGACCAGTATGGACCAGTACGGACCAGTATGGACCAGTGCGGACCAGAACGGACCAGTATGGACCAGTATGGACCAGTATGGATCAGTAGGGACCAATACGGACCAGGACGGACCAGTACGGACCAGTATGGACCAGTATGGACCAGTACGGACCAGTATGGACCAGTATGGACCAGTACGGACCAGAACGGACCAGAACGGACCAATAGGGAACTGTATGGACCAGTACGGACCAGTGGGGACCAGAACAGACCAGTACGGACGAGTACGGACCACTATGGACAAGTATGGACCAGTGCGGACCAGAACAGACCAGTACGGACCAGGACGGACCAGTACGGACCAGTATGGACCAGTATGGATCAGTAGGGACCAATACAGACCAGGACGGACCAGTACGGACCAGTATGGACTAGTATGGACCAGTACGGACCATTATGGACCAGTATGGACCAGTACGGTCCAGAACGGACCAATAGGGAACTCTACGGACCAGTACGGACCAGTACGGACCACTACAGACCAGTATGGACCAGAACGGACCAGTACGGACCAGATCGGACCAGTACGGACCAGTATGGACCAGTGCCGACCAGAACAGACCAGTACGGACCAGAACGGACCAGTATGGACCAGTGCGGACCAGTATGGACCAGTATAGACAAGGGCAGACCAGTACGGACCAGTATGGACCAGTATGGACCAGTACGGACCAGAACGGACCAATAGGGAACACTACGGACCAGTACGGACCAGTGCGGACTAGAACAGACCAGTACGGACCAGAACGGACCAGTACGGACCAGTATGGACCAGTGCGGACCAGAACAGACCAGTACGGACCAGTACGGACCAGTACGGACCAGAACGGACCAGTACGGACCAGTATGGACCAGTGCGGACCAGTATGGATCAGAACGGACCAGTATGGACCAGTGCGGACCAGAAGAGAACAGTACGGACCAGTACGGACCAGTATGGACCAGTGCGGACCAGTATGGACCAGTGCGGACCAGTGCGGAACAGAACGGACAAGTACGGACTAGTACGGACCACTATGGAACAGAACGTACCAGTATGGACCAGCATGGACCAGCACGGAACACTATGGACCAGTATGGACCAGAATGGACCACTATGGACCAGTACGGAGCAGAACGGACCAGTACGGACCATTACGGACTACTAGTGACCAGTACGGACCACTAGGGGGCAGTACGGAGCACTATGGACCAGTATGGACCAGTGCGGATCAGTACGGACCACTATGGACGAGTACAGACCAGTACGGACAAGTACGGACCAGTATGGACCGGTATGGACCAGTACGGACCGGTATGGACCAGTACGGACCAGTACGGACCAGTATGGACCAGTATGGACCAGTGCGGACCAGTACGGACCAGTATGGACCAGGGCAGACCAGAACGGACCAGTACGGACCAGCATGGAACACTATGTACCAGTACGGAGCAGAATAGATCAGTATTGACCAGTACGGAATACTAGGGACCAGTACGGAACACAAGGGGGCAGTACGGAGCAGTATGGACCAGTACGGACCAGGACGGACTAGTATGGACCAGTGAGGACCAGTGCGGACCAGAACCGACCAGTACGGACTAGTACGGACCACTATGGAACAGAACGTACCAGAACGGACCAGTACGGACTGGTAGGGACCATTACGGACCGGTAGGGACCAGTACGGAACACTATGGACCAGTACGGACCACTATGGACCAGTACGGACAAGAACGGACCAGTACGGACCAGTATGGACCAGTACAGATCAGAACGGACCAGTAGGGACCACTATGGAACAGTATGGACCAGAACGGACTAGTATGGACCAGTGCGGACCAGAACAGACCATATCGGACCAGTACGGACCAGTATGGACCAGTGCGGACCAGTATGGACCAGTGCGGACCAGTGCGGAACAGAACGGACAAGTACGGACTAGTACGGACCACTATGGAACAGAACGGACCAGTATGGACCAGTGCAGACCAGAACGGACCAGTATGGACCAGTATGGACCAGCACGGAACACTATGGACCAGTACGGACCAGAATGGACCAGTACGGACCACTATGGACAAGTACGGAGCAGAACGGACCAGTATGGACCAGTACGGACTACTAGTGACCAGTACGGACCACTAGGGGGCAGTACGGAGCACTATGGACCAGTATGGATGAGTGCGGACCAGTACGGACCAGTATGGACAAGGGCAGACCAGTACGGACCAGTACGGACCAGTATGGACCGGTATGGACCGGTACGGACCAGTACGGACCAGTATGGACCAGTATGGACCAGTGCGGACCAGTACGGACCAGTATGGACAAGGGCAGACCAGAAGGGACCAGTACAGACCAGTATGGACCGGTATGGAGCAGTACGGACCAGTACGGACCGGTAGGGACCAGTACGGACCAGTACGGACCATTGCGGAGCAGTATGGACCAGTGCGGACCAGAACGGACCTGTATGGACCAGAACAGACCAGGACGGACCAGTACGGACCAGTACGGACAAGAACGGACCAATAGGGACCACTACGGACAAGTATGGACTAGTATGGACCAGTACGGACCAGTATGGACCAGTACGGACCAGTATGGACCAGTACGGACCAGTATGGACCAGTGCGGACCAGAACGGACCAGTATGGACAAGTATGGACCAGTATGGATCAGTAGGGACCAATACGGACCAGGACGGACCAGTACGGACCAGTACGGACCAGTACGGACCAGTACGGACCAGTACGGAATACTAGGGACCAGTACGGACCACAAGGGGGCAGTACGGAGCAGTGTGGACCAGTACGGACCTGGACGGACCAGTATGGACCAGTGAGGACCAGTGCGGACCAGAACTGACCAGTACGGACTAGGACGGACCACTATGGAACAGAACGTACCAGAACGGACCAGTACGGACTGGTAGGGACCAGTACGGACCGGTAGGGAACACTACGGACCAGTATGGACCAGTACGGACCAGAACGGACCAGTACGGACCACTATGGACCAGTACGGGCCAGAATGGACCAGTACGGACCACTATGGAACAGTACGAACCAGAACGGACCAGTATGGACCAGTGCGGACCAGAACAGACCAGTACGGACCAGTACTGACCACTATGGAACAGAACGTACCAGTATGGACCAGTGCGGACCAGAACAGACCAGTATGGACCAGTATGGACCAGCACGGAACACTATGGACCAGTACGGACCAGAATGGACCACTATGGACCAGTACGGAGCAGAACGGACCAGTACGGACCAGTACGGACTACTAGTTACCAGTACGGACCACTAGGGGGCAGTACGGAGCACTATGGACCAGTATGGACGAGTGCGGACCAGTACGGACCAGTATGGACAAGGGCAGACCAGTACGGACCAGTACGGACCAGTATGGACCGGAATGGACCGGTACGGACCAGTACGGACCAGTATGGACGAGTACAGACCAGTACGGACCAGTACGGACCAGTATGGACAAGGGCAGACCAGAACGGACCAGTACGGACCAGCACGGAACACTATGGACCAGTACGACCAGAATAGACCAGTACGGACCACTATGGACCAGTACGGACCAGAACGGACCAGTACGGACCAGTAAGGAATACTAGGGACCAGTACGGACCACAAGGGGGCAGTACGGAGCAGTATGGACCAGTACGGACCAGGACGGACCAGTATGGACCAGTGAGGACCAGTGCGGACCAGAACCGACCAGTACGGACTAGTACGGACCACTATGGAACAGAACGTACCAGAACGGACCAGTACGGACTGGTAGGGACCATTACGGACCGGTAGGGACCAGTACGGAACACTATGGACCAGTACGGACAAGAACGGACCAGTACGGACCAGTATGGACCAGTACAGATCAGAACGGACCAGTACGGACCACTATGGAACAGTACGGACCAGAACGGACCAATATGGACCAGTGCGGACCAGAACAGACCAGTACGGACCAGTACGGACCAGTATGGACCAGTGCGGACCAGTATGGACCAGTGCGGACCAGTGCGGAACAGAACGGACAAGTACGGACCAGTACGGACCTCTATGGAACAGAACGTACCAGTATGGACCAGTGCGGACCAGAACGGACCAGTATGGACCAGTATGGACCAGCACAGAACACTATGGACCAGTACGGACCAGAATGGACCAGTACGGACCACTATGGACAAGTACGGAGCAGAACGGACCAGTATGGACCAGTACGGACTACTAGTGACCAGTACGGACCACTAGGGGGCAGTACGGAGCACTATGGACCAGTATGGACGAGTGCGGACCAGTACGGACCAGTATGGACAAGGGCAGACCAGTACGGACCAGTATGGACCAGTATGGACCGGTATGGACCGGTACGGACCAGAATAGACCAGTACGGACCACTATGGACCAGTACGGACCAGTACGGACCAGTATGGACCAGGGCAGAACAGAACGGACCAGTATGGACCAGCACGGAATACAATGGACCAGTACGGACCAGAACGGACCAGTACGGACCAGTATGGACCAGTATGGACCAGTGCGGGCCAGATCGGACCAGTATGGACCAGAACGGACCAGTACGGACCAGTATGGACCAGTACGGACCAGTATGGACCAGTGCGGACCAGAACGGACCAGTATGGACCAGTATGGACCAGTATCGATCAGTAGGGTCCAATACGGACCAGGACGGACAAGTACGGACCAGTACGGACCAGAACGGACCACTATGGACCAGTACGGACCAGTATGGACCAGTATGGACCAGTACGGAACACGATGGACGAGTACGGACCAGAACGGACCAGTACGGACCAGTATGGACCAGTGCGGGCCAGAACGGACCTGTATGGACCAGTACAGACCAGGACGGACCACTACGGACCAGTATGGACCAGAACGTACAAGAACGGACCAGTATGGGCCAGTACGGACCAGTACGGACCAGTAGGGACCAGTACGGACCACTATGGACCAGTACGGACCAGTACGGACCAGTACGGACCAGTATGGACCAGAACGGACCAGTACGGACCAGTATGGACCAGCACCGACCAATATGGACCAGTACGGACCAGTATGGACCAGTGCGGACCAGAACGGACCAGTACGGACTAGTACGGACCACTATGGAACAGAACGTACCAGTATGGACCAGTGCGGACCAGAACGGACCAGTATGGACCAGTATGGACCAGCACGGAACACGATGGACCAGTACGGACCAGAACGGACCAGTACGGAACAGTATGGACCAGAACGGACCAGTACGGACCAGTACGGACCAGTATGGACCATTGCGGACAAGTATGGACCAGTGCGGACCAGTGCGGAACAGAACGGACAAGTACGGACTAGTACGGACCACTATGGAACAGACTGTACCAGTATGGACCAGTGCGGACCAGAACAGACCAGTATGGACCAGTATGGACCAGCACGGAATACAATGGACCAGTACGGACCAGAACGGACCAGTACGGACCAGTATGGACCAGTGCGGGCCAGATCGGACCAGTATGGACCAGTGCGGACCAGAACAGACCAGTACGGACCAGTACAGACCAGTATGGACCAGTGCGGACCAGTATGGACCAGTGCGGACCAGTGCGGAACAGAACGGACAAGTACGGACTAGTACGGACCACTATGGAACAGAACGTACCAGTATGGACCAGTGCGGACCAGAACGGACCAGTATGGACCAGTATGGACCAGTATGGACCAGCACGGAACACTATGGACCAGTACGGACCAGTATGGACCAGTGCGGACCAGTATGGACCAGTGCGGACCAGTGCGAAACAGAACGGACAAGTACGGACTAGTACGGACCACTATGGAACAGAAGGTACCAGTATGGACCAGTGCGGACCAGAACGGACCAGTATGGACCAGTATGGACCAGCACGGAACACTATGGACCAGTACGGACAAGAATGGACCAGTACGGACCACTATGGACCAGTACGGAGCAGAACGGACCAATAGGGACCACTACGGACCAGTACGGACCAGTACAGACCAGTATGGACCAGTATTGACCAGTACGGACCAGTATGGACCAATACGGACCAGTATGGACCAGTGCGGACCCGTATGGACCACTACAGACCAGTATGGACCAGTGCGGACCAGTATGGACCAGTATGGGCAAGGGCAGACCAGAACGGACCAGTACGGACCAGCACGGAACACTATGGACCAGTACGGACCAGAATAGACCAGTACGGACCACTATGGACCAGTACGGACCAGATTGGACGAGTACGGACCAGTACGGAATACTAGGGACCAGTACGGACCACAAGGGGGCAGTACGGAGCAGTATGGACCAGTACGGACCAGGACGGACCAATATGGACCAGTGAGCGCCAGTGCGGACCAGAACCGACCAGTACGGACTAGTACGGACCACTATGGAACAGAACGTACCAGAACGGACCAGTACGGACTGGTAGGGACCAGTACGGACCGGTAGGGACCAGTACGGAACACTATGGACCAGTACGGACAAGAACGGACCAGTACGGACCAGTATGGACCAGTACAGATCAGAACGGACCAGTACGGACCAGTATGGACCAGCACGGAACACGATGGACCAGTACGGACCAGAACGGACCAGTACGGAACAGTATGGACCAGAACGGACCAGTACGGACAAGTATGGACCATTGCGGACCAGAACAGACCAGTACGGACCAGTACGGACCAGTATGGACCAGTGCGGACCAGTATGGACCAGTGCGGACCAGTGCGGAACAGAACGGACAAGTACGGACTAGTACGGACCACTATGGAACAGACCGTACCAGTACGGACCAGTGCGGACCAGAACAGACCAGTATGGACCAGTATGGACCAGCACGGAATACGATGGACCAGTACGGACCAGAACGGACCAGTACGGACCACTATGGAACAGTGCGGACCAGAACGGATCTGTATGGACCAGTACAGACCAGGACGGACCAGTACGGACCAATATGGAACAGAACGTACCAGAACGGACCAGTATGGGCCAGTACGGACCAGTACGGACCAGTACGGACCACTACGGACCAGTATGGACCAGAACGGACCAGTACGGACCAGTATGGACCAGCACTGACCAATATGGACCAGTACGGACCAGTATGGACCAGTGCGGACCAGAACGGACCAGAACGGACCAGTATGGACCAGTAGGGACCAATACGGACCAGTACGGACTAGTATGGACCAGTACGGACCAGAACGGACCAGTAGCGACCAGTATGGACCAGTACGGACCAGTATGGATTAGAGCGGACCACTACGGACCAGTACGGGCAAGTACGGAATACTAGGGACCAGTACGGACCACAAGGGGGCAGTACGGAGCAGTATGGACCAGTACGGACCAGGACGGACCAGTATGGACCAGTGAGGACCAGTGCGGACCAGAACCGAACAGTACGGACTAGTACGGACCACTATGGAAAAGAACGGACCAGAACGGACCAGTACGGACAAGAACGGACCAGTACGGACCAGTATGGACCAGTACAGATCAGAACGGACCAGTACGGACCACTATGGAACAGTACGGACCAGATCGGACCAGTATGGACCAGTGCGGACCAGAACAGACCAGTACGGACCAGTACGGACCAGTATGGACCAGTGCGGACCAGTATGGACCAGTGCGGACCAGTGCGGAACAGAACGGACAAGTACGGACTAGTACGGACCACTATGGAACAGAAGGTACCAGTATGGACCAGTGCGGACCAGAACGGACCAGTATGGACCAGTATGGGCCAGTACGGACCAGTACGGACTATTGCGGACCAGTATGGACCAGTGCGGACCAGAACGGACCTGTATGGACCAGAACAGACCAGGACGGACCAGTACGGACCAGTACGGACCAGAACGGACCAATAGGGACCAGTACATACCAGTATGGACCAGTATGGACCAGTACGGACCAGAACGGACCAATAGGGAACTCTACGGACCAGTACGGACCAGTACGGACCACTACAGACCAGTATGGACCAGAACGGACCAGTACGGACAAGTATGGACCAGTGCAGACCAGTATGGACCAGTGCGGACCAGTGCGGAACAGAACGGACCAGAACGGACCAGTACGGACCTGTACGGAATACTAGGGACCAGTACGGACCACAAGGGGGCAGTACGGACCAGTATGGACCAGTACGGACCAGGACGGACCAGTATGGACTAGTGAGGACCAGTGCGGACCAGAACCGACCAGTACGGACTAGTACGGACCACTATGGAACAGAACGTACCAGTATGGACCATTGCGGACCAGTATGGACCAGTGCGGACCAGTGCGGAACAGAACGGACAAGAACGGACTAGTACGGACCACTGTGGAACAGAACGTACCAGTATGGACCAGTGCGGACCAGAACGGACCAGTATGGACCAGTATGGACCAGCACGGAACACGATGGACCAGTACGGACCAGAACGGACCAGTACGGAACAGTATGGACCAGAACGGACCAGTACGGACAAGTATGGACCATTGCGGACCAGAACAGACCAGTACGGACCAGTACGGACCAGTATGGACCATTGCGGACCAGTATGGACCAGTGCGGACCAGTGCGGAACAGAACGGACAAGTACGGACTAGTACGGACCACTATGGAACAGAACGGACCAGTATGGACCAATGCGGACCAGAACAGACCAGTATGGACCAGTATGGACGAGCACGGAATACGATGGACCAGTACGGACCAGAACGGACCAGTACGGACCACTATGGAACAGTGCGGGCCAGAACGGACCTGTATGGACCAGTACAGACCAGGACGGACCAGTACGGACCAATATGGAACAGAATGTACCAGAACGGACAAGTATGGGCCAGTACGGACCAGTACGGACCAGTAGGGACCAGTACGGACCACTATGGACCAGTACGGACCAGTACGGACCACTACGGACCAGTATGGACCAGAACGGACCAGTACGGACCAGTATGGACCAGCACTGACCAATATGGACCAGTACGGACCAGTATGGACCAGTGCGGACCAGAACGGACCAGTATGGACCAGTATGGAACAGTAGGGACCAATACGGACCAGTACGGACTAGTATGGACCAGTACGGACCAGAACGGACCAGTACGGACCACTATGGACCAGTACGGACCAGGATGGATTAGAGCGGACCAGTACGGACCAGTACGGGCAAGTACGGAATACTAGGGACCAGTACGGACCACAAGGGGGCAGTACGGAGCAGTATGGACCAATACGGACCAGGACGGACCAGTATGGACCAGTGAGGACCAGTGCGGACCAGAACCGACCAGTACGGACTAGTACGGACCACTATGGAAAAGAACGGACCAGAACGGACCAGTGCGGACAAGAACGGACCAGTACGGACCAGTATGGACCAGTACAGATCAGAACGGACCAGTACGGACCACTATGGAACAGTACGGACCAGATCGGACCAGTATGGGCCAGTGCGGACCAGAACAGACCAGTACGGACCAGTATGGACCAGTGCGGACCAGTATGGACCAGTGCGGACCAGTGCGGAACAGAACGGACAAGTACGGACTAGTACGGACCACTATGGAACAGAAGGTACCAGTATGGACCAGTGCGGACCAGAACGGACCAGTATGGACCAATATGGGCCAGTACGGACCAGTACGGACTATTGCGGACCAGTATGGACCAGTGCGGACCAGAACGGACCTGTATGGACCAGAACAGACCAGGACGGACCAGTACGGACCAGTACGGACCAGAACGGACCAATAGGGACCAGTACAGACCAGTACGGACCACTACGGACCAGTACGGACCAGTATGGACCAGTACGGACCAGTATGGACCAATGCGGACCAGAACGGACCAGTATGGACCAGTATGGACCAGTATGGATCAGTATGGACCAATACGGACCAGGACGGACAAGTACGGACCAGTACGGACCAGAACGGACCACTATGGACCAGTACGGACCAGTATGGACCAGTATGGACCAGTACGGACCAGTATGGACCAGTGCGGACCAGAACGGACCAGTGCGGACCAGAACGGACCAGTATGGACCATTATGGACCAGCACGGAACACGATGGACCAGTACGGACCAGAATGGACCAGTACGGAACAGTATGGACCAGAACGGACCAGTACGGACAAGTATGGACCAGAACGGACCAGAACAGACCAGTACATACCAGTACGGACCAGTATGGACCATTGCGGACCAGTATGGACCAGTGCGGACCAGTATGGACCAGTGCGGACCAGTGCGGAACAGAACGGACAAGTACGGACTAGTACGGACCACTATGGAACAAAACGTACCAGTATGGACCAGTGCGGACCAGAACGGACCAGTATGGACCAGTATGGACCAGCACGGAACACTATGGACCAGTATGGACCAGAATGGACCACTATGGACCAGTACGGAGCAGAACGGACCAGTACGGACCAGTACGGACTACTAGTGACCAGTACGGACCACTAGGGGGCAGTACGGAGCACTATGGACCAGTATGGACCAGTGCGGATCAGTACGGACCACTATGGACGAGTACAGACCAGTACGGACCAGTACGGACCAGTATGGACCGGTATGGACCAGTACGGACCAGTACGGACCAGTATGGACCAGTATGGACCAGTGCGGACCAGTACGGACCAGTATGGACAAGGGCAGACCAGAACAGACCAGTACGGACCAGCACGGAACACTATGGACCAGTACGGACCAGAACGGACCAGTACGGACCAGTACGGAATACTAGGGACCAGTACGGACCACAAGGGGGCAGTACGGAGCAGTATGGACCAGTGCGGACCAGTATGGACCAGTGCGGACCAGTGCGGAACAGAACGGACAAGTACGGACTAGTACGGACCACTATGGAACAAAACGTACCAGTATGGACCAGTGCGGACCAGAACGGACCAGTACGGACCAGTATGGACCAGCACGGAACACTATGGACCAGTACGGACCAGAATGGACCAGTACGGACCACTATGGACCAGTACGGAGCAGAACGGACCAGTACGGACTACTAGTGACCAGTACGGACCACTAGGGGGCAGTACGGAGCACTATGGACCAGTATGGACCAGTGCGGATCAGTACGGACCACTATGGACGAGTACAGACCAGTACGGACCAGTACGGACCAGTATGGACCGGTATGGACCAGTACGGACCAGTACGGACCAGTATGGACCAATATGGACCAGTGCGGACCAGTACGGAGCAGTATGGACAAGGGCAGACCAGAACGGACCAGTACGGACCAGCACGGAACACTATGGACCAGTACGGACCAGAATAGACCAGTACGGACCAGTACGGAATACTAGGGACGAGTACGGACCACAAGGGGGCAGTACGGAGCAGTATGGACCAGTACGGACCAGGACGGACCAGTATGGACCAGTGAGGACCAGTGCGGACCAGAACCGACCAGTACGGACTAGTACGGACCACTATGGAAAAGAACGGACCAGAACGGACCAGTGCGGACAAGAACGGACCAGTACGGACCAGTATGGACCAGTACAGATCAGAACGGACCAGTACGGACCACTATGGAACAGTACGGACCAGATCGGACCAGTATGGACCAGTGCGGACCAGAACAGACCAGTACGGACCAGTACGGACCAGTATGGACCAGTGCGGACCAGTATGGACCAGTGCGGACCAGTGCGGACCAGTACGGACCAGTATGGACCAGTATGGACCAGCACGGAACACGATGGACCAGTACGGACCAGAACGGACCAGTACGGACCAGTATGGACCTGTAAAGATCAGAACGGACCAGTACGGACCACTATGGAACAGTACGGACCAGATCGGACCAGTATGGACCAGTGCGGACCAGAACAGACCAGTACGGACCAGTACAGACCAGTATGGACCAGTGCGGACCAGTATGGACCAGTGCGGACCAGTGCGGACCAGTACGGACCAGTATGGACTAGTTCGGACCACTATGGAACAGAACGTACCAGTATGGACCAGTGCGGACCAGAACGGACCAGTATGGACCAGTATGGGCCAGTACGGACCAGTACGGACTATTGCGGACCAGTATGGACCAGTGCGGACCAGAACGGACCTGTATGGACCAGAACAGACCAGGACGGACCAGTACGGACCAGTACGGACCAGAACGGACCAATAGGGACCAGTACAGACCAGTACGGACCACTACGGACCAGTATGGACCAGAACGGACCAGTACGGACCAGTATGGACCAGTACGGACCAGTATGGACCAGTGCGGACCAGAACGGACCAGTATGGACCAGTATGGACCAGTATCGATCAGTAGGGTCCAATACGGACCAGGACGGACAAGTACGGACCAGTACGGACCAGAACGGACCACTATGGACCAGTACGGACCAGTATGGACCAGTATGGACCAGTACGGAACATGATGGACGAGTACGGACCAGAACGGACCAGTACGGACCAGTATGGACCAGTGCGGGCCAGAACGGACCTGTATGGACCAGTACAGACCAGGACGGACCACTACGGACCAGTATGGACCAGAACGTACAAGAACGGACCAGTATGGGCCAGTACGGACCAGTACGGACCAGTAGGGACCAGTACGGACCACTATGGACCAGTACGGACCAGTACGGACCAGTACGGACCAGTATGGACCAGAACGGACCAGTACGGACCAGTATGGACCAGCACCGACCAATATGGACCAGTACGGACCAGTATGGACCAGTGCGGACCAGAACGGACCAGTACGGACTAGTACGGACCACTATGGAACAGAACGTACCAGTATGGACCAGTATGGACCAGTATGGATCAGTAGGGACCAATACGGGCCAGGACGGACCAATACGGACCAGGACGGACCACTATGGACCAGTGCGGACCAGTGCGGACCAGAACGGACCAGTACGGACTAGTACGGACCACTATGGAACAGAACGTACCAGTATGGACCAGTGCGGACCAGAACGGACCTGTATGGACCAGTATGGACCAGCACGGAACACGATGGACCAGTACGGACCAGAACGGACCAGTACGGAACAGTATGGACCAGAACGGACCAGTACGGACCAGTACGGACCAGTATGGACCATTGCGGACAAGTATGGACCAGTGCGGACCAGTGCGGAACAGAACGGACAAGTACGGACTAGTACGGACCACTATGGAACAGACTGTACCAGTATGGACCAGTGCGGACCAGAACAGACCAGTATGGACCAGTATGGACCAGCACGGAATACAATGGACCAGTACGGACCAGAATGGACCAGTACGGACCACTATGGACAAGTACGGAGCAGATCGGACCAGTATGGACCAGTGCGGACCAGAACAGACCAGTACGGACCAGTACGGACCAGTATGGACCAGTGCGGACCAGTATGGACCAGTGCGGACCAGTGCGGAACAGAACGGACAAGTACGGACTAGTACGGACCACTATGGAACAGAACGTAACAGTATGGACCAGTGCGGACCAGAACGGACCAGTATGGACCAGTATGGACCAGCACGGAACACTATGGACCAGTACGGACCAGTATGGACCAGTGCGGACCAGTATGGACCAGTGCGGACCAGTGCGGAACAGAACGGACAAGTACGGACTAGTACGGACCACTATGGAACAGAACGTACCAGTATGGACCAGTGCGGACCAGAACGGACCAGTATGGACCAGTATGGACCAGCACAGAACACTATGGACCAGTACGGACCAGAATGGACCAGTACGGACCACTATGGACCAGTACGGAGCAGAACGGACCAGTACGGAACAGTACGGACTACTAGTGACCAGTACGGACCACTAGGGGGCAGTACGGAGCACTATGGACCAGTATGGACGAGTGCGGACCAGTACGGACCAGTATGGACAAGGGCAGACCAGTACGGACCAGTACGGACCAGTATGGACCGGTATGGACCGGTACGGACCAGTACGGACCAGTATGGACCAGTATGGACCAGTGCGGACCAGTACGGACCAGTATGGACTAGGGCAGACCAGAAGGGACCAGTACGGACCAGTATGGACCGGTATGGACCAGTACGGACCAGTACGGACCAGTATGGGCCAGTACGGACCAGTGCAGACCATTGCGGACCAGTATGGACCAGTGCAGACCAGAACGGACCTGTATGGACCAGAACAGACCAGGACGGACCAGTACGGACCAGTACGGACCAGAACGGACCAATAGGGACCACTACGGACCAGTACGGACCAGTACAGACCAGTATGGACCAGTATTGACCAGTACGGACCAGTATGGACCAATACGGACCAGTATGGACCAGTGCGGACCCGTATGGACCACTACAGACCAGTATGGACCAGTGGGGACCAGTATGGACCAGTATGGGCAAGGGCAGACCAGAACGGACCAGTACGGACCAGCACGGAACACTATGGACCAGTACGGACCAGAATAGACCAGTACGGACCACTATGGACCAGTACGGACCAGATTGGACGAGTACGGACCAGTACGGAATACTAGGGACCAGTACGGACCACAAGGGGGCAGTACGGAGCAGTATGGACCAGTACGGACCAGGACGGACCAATATGGACCAGTGAGCGCCAGTGCGGACCAGAACCGACCAGTACGGACTAGTACGGACCACTATGGAACAGAACGTACCAGAACGGACCAGTACGGACTGGTAGGGACCAGTACGGACCGGTAGGGACCAGTACGGAACACTATGGACCAGTATGGACAAGAACGGACCAGTACGGACCTGTGCGGACCAGAACAGACCAGTACGGACCAGTACGGACCAGTATGGACCAGCACGGAACACGATGGACCAGTACGGACCAGAACGGACCAGTACGGAACAGTATGGACCAGAACGGACCAGTACGGACAAGTATGGACCATTGCGGACCAGAACAGACCAGTACGGACCAGTGCGGACCAGTATGGACCAGTGCGGACCAGTATGGACCAGTGCGGACCAGTGCGGAACAGAACGGACAAGTACGGACTAGTACGGACCACTATGGAACAGACCGTACCAGTATGGACCAGTGCGGACCAGAACAGACCAGTATGGACCAGTATGGACCAGCACGGAATACGATGGACCAGTACGGACCAGAACGGACCAGTACGGACCACTATGGACCAGTGCGGGCCACAACGGACCTGTATGGACCAGTACGGACCAGTAGGGACCAGTACGGACCAGTACGGACCACTACGGACCAGTACGGACCAGAACGGACCAGTAGCGACCAGTATGGACCAGTAAGGACCAGGATGGATTAGAGCGGACCAGTACGGACCAGTACGGGCAAGTACGGAATACTAGGGACCAGTACGGACCACAAGGGGGCAGTACGGAGCAGTATGGACCAGTACGGACCAGGACGGACCAGTATGGACCAGTGAGGACCAGTGCGGACCAGAACCGACCAGTACGGACTAGTACGGACCACTATGGAAAAGAACGGACCAGAACGGACCAGTACGGACAAGAACGGACCAGTACGGACCAGTATGGACCAGTACAGATCAGAACGGACCAGTACGGACCACTATGGAACAGTACGGACCAGATCGGACCAGTATGGACCAGTGCGGACCAGAACAGACCAGTACGGACCAGTACGGACCAGTATGGACCAGTGCGGACCAGTATGGACCAGTGCGGACCAGTGCGGAACAGAACGGACAAGTACGGACTAGTACGGACCACTATGGAACAGAAGGTACCAGTACGGACCAGTACGGACCAGAACGGACCACTATGGACCAGTACGGACCAGTATGGACCAGTATGGACCAGTACGGACCAGTATGGACCAGTGCGGACCAGAACGGACCAGTGCGGACCAGAACGGACCAGTATGGACCAGTATGGACCAGCACGGAACACGATGGACCAGTACGGACCAGAACGGACCAGTACGGAACAGTATGGACCAGAACGGACCAGTACGGACAAGTATGGACCATTGCGGACCAGAACAGACCAGTACATACCAGTACGGACCAGTATGGACCATTGCGGACCAGTATGGACCAGTGCGGACCAGTGCGGAACAGAACGGGCAAGTACGGACTAGTACGGACCACTATGGAACAGAACGTACCAGTATGGACCAGTGCGGACCAGAACAGACCAGTATGGACCAGTATGGACCAGCACGGAATACGATGGACCAGTACGGAGCAGAACGGACCAGTACGGACCAGTATGGACCAGTGCGGGCCACAACGGACCAGTATGGACCAGTACAGACCAGGACGGACCAGTACGGACCAATATGGAACAGAACGTACCAGAACGGACCACTATGGACCAGTACGGACCAGTACGGACCAGTACGGACCACTACGGACCAGTATGGACGAGAACGGACCAGTACGCACCAGAACGGACCAGTACGGACCAGTATGGACCAGCACCGACCAATATGGACCAGTACGGACCAGTATGGACCAGTGCGGGCCAGAACGGACCAGTATGGACCAGTATGGACCAGTAGGGACCAGTACGGACTAGAACGGACTAGTATGGACCAGTACGGACCAGAACGGACCAGTACGGACCAGTATGGACTAGTACGGACCAGTATGGATTAGAGCGGACCAGTACGGACCAGTACGGACAAGTACGGACCAGTAGGGACAAGTGCGGACAAGTACGGACCAGTATGGACCCGTACGGACCAGAAAGGACCAGTACGGACCAGTACGGACTACTAGTGACCAGTATGGACCACTAGGGGGCAGTACGGAGCAGTATGGACCAGTATGGACCAGTGCGGACCAGTACGGACCAGTATGGACAAGGGCAGACTAGAACAGACCAGTACGGACCAGTATGGACCGGTATGGACCTGTACGGACCAGTACGGACCAGTATGGACCAGTATGGACCAGTGCGGACCAGTACGGACCAGTATGGACCGGTATGGACCAGTACGGAGCAGTACGGACCGGTAGGGACCAGTACGGAGCAGTATGGACTGGTACGGACCAGTGTGGACCAGTATGGACCACTGCGGACCAGTATGGGCCAGTACAGACCAGTACGGTCCAGTGCGGACCAGTATGGACCAGTGCAGACCAGAACGGACCAGTATGGACCAGAACGGACCAGTACAGACCAATACGGATCGGTACGGACCAGTATGGACCAGAACGGACAAGTATGGACTAGTATGGACCAGTACGGACCAGTACGGACCAGTATGGACCAGTACGGACCAGAACGGACCAATAGGGAACTCTACGGACCAGTACGGACCAGTACGGACCACTACAGACCAATATGGACCAGAACGGACCAGTACGGACAAGTATGGACCAGTGCGGACCAGAACAGACCAGTACGGACCAGTACGGACCAGTATGGACCAATGCGGACCAGTATGGACCAGTACGGACCAGTACGGACCAGTATGGACCAGTGCGGACCAGTATGGATTAGTACGGACCAGAACGGACCAATACGAAACACTATGGACCAGTACGGACCAGTGCGGGCCAGAACAGACCAGTACGGACCAGTACGGACCAGTATGGATCAGTAGCGACCAGCACGGACCAGGACGGACCAGTACGGACCAGTATGGACCAGTATGGACCAGTACGGACCAGTATGGACCAGTATGGACCAGTACGGACCAGAACGGACCAATAGGGAACTCTACGGACCAGTACGGACCAGTACGGACCACTACAGACCAGTATGGACCAGAACGGACCAGTACGGACAAGTATGGACCATTGCGGACCAGAACAGACCAGTACGGACCAGAACGGACAAGTATGAACCAGTGCGGACCAGTATGGACCAGTGCGGACCAGTGCGGAACAGAACGGACCAGAACGGACCAGTACGGACCTGTACGGAATACTAGGGACCAGTACGGACCACAAGGGGGCAGTACGGACCAGTATGGACCAGTACGGACCAGGACGGACCAGTATGGACCAGTGAGGACCAGTGCGGACCAGAACCGACCAGTACGGACTAGTACGGACCACTATGGAACAGAACGTACCAGTATGGACCAGTGCGGACCAGTATGGACCAGTGCGGACCAGTGCGGAACAGAACGGACAAGAACGGACTAGTACGGACCACTGTGGAACAGAACGTACCAGTATGGACCAGTGCGGACCAGAACGGACCAGTATGGACCAGTATGGACCAGCACGGAACACGATGGACCAGTACGGACCAGAACGGACCAGAACGGACCAGTACGGACAAGTATGGACCATTGCGGACCAGAACAGACCAGTACGGACCAGTACGGACCAGTATGGACCATTGCGGACCAGTATGGACCAGTGCGGACCAGTGCGGAACAGAACGGACAAGTACGGACTAGTACGGACCACTATGGAACAGACCGTACCAGTATGGACCAGTGCGGACCAGAACAGACCAGTATGGACCAGTATGGACCAGCACGAAATACGATGGACCAGTACGGACCAGAACGGACCAGTACGGACCACTATGGAACAGTGCGGGCCAGAACGGACCTGTATGGACCAGTACAGACCAGGACGGACCAGTACGGACCAATATGGAACAGAATGTACCAGAACGGACAAGTATGGGCCAGTACGGACCAGTACGGACCAGTAGGGACCAGTACGGACCACTATGGACCAGTACGGACCAGTACGGACCACTACGGACCAGTATGGACCAGAACGGACCAGTACGGACCAGTATGGACCAGCACTGACCAATATGGACCAGTACGGACCAGTATGGACCAGTGCGGACCAGAACGGACCAGTATGGACCAGTATGGAACAGTAGGGACCAATACGGACCAGTACGGACTAGTATGGACCAGTACGGACCAGAACGGACCAGTAGCGACCAGTATGGACCAGTACGGACCAGGATGGATTAGAGCGGACCAGTACGGACCAGTACGGGCAAGTACGGAATACTAGGGACCAGTACGGACCACAAGGGGGCAGTACGGAGCAGTATGGACCAGTACGGACCAGGACGGACCAGTATGGACCAGTGAGGACCAGTGCAGACCAGAACCGACCAGTACGGACTAGTACGGACCACTATGGAAAAGAACGGACCAGAACGGACCAGTGCGGACAAGAACGGACCAGTACGGACCAGTATGGACCAGTACAGATCAGAACGGACCAGTACGGACCACTATGGAACAGTACGGACCAGATCGGACCAGTATGGGCCAGTGCGGACCAGAACAGACCAGTACGGACCAGTACGGACCAGTATGGACCAGTGCGGACCAGTATGGACCAGTGCGGACCAGTGCGGAACAGAACGGACAAGTACGGACTAGTACGGACCACTATGGAACAGAAGGTACCAGTATGGACCAGTGCGGACCAGAACGGACCAGTATGGACCAGTATGGGCCAGTACGGACCAGTACGGACTATTGCGGACCAGTATGGACCAGTGCGGACCAGAACGGACCTGTATGGACCAGAACAGACCAGGACGGACCAGTATGGACCAGTACGGACCAGAACGGACCAATAGGGACCAGTACAGACCAGTACGGACCACTACGGACCAGTACGGACAAGAACGGACCAGTACGGACCAGTATGGACCAGTACGGACCAGTATGGACCAATGCGGACCAGAACGGACCAGTATGGACCAGTATGGACCAGTATGGATCAGTAGGGACCAATACGGACCAGGACGGACAAGTACGGACCAGTACGGACCAGAACCGACCACTATGGACCAGTACGGACCAGTATGGACCAGTATGGTCCAGTACGGACCAGTATGGACCAGTGCGGACCAGAACGGACCAGTGCGGACCAGAACGGACCAGTATGGACCAGTATGGACCAGCACGGAACACGATGGACCAGTACGGACCAGAACGGACCAGTACGGAACAGTATGGACCAGAACGGACCAGTACGGACAAGTATGGACCATTGCGGACCAGAACAGACCAGTACATACCAGTACGGACCAGTATGGACCATTGCGGGCAGTATGGACCAGTGCGGACCAGTATGGACCAGTGCGGACCAGTGCGGAATAGAACGGACAAGTACGGACTAGTACGGACCACTATGGAACAAAACGTACCAGTATGGACCAGTGCGGGACCAGAACGGACCAGTACGGACCAGTATGGACCAGCACGGAACACTATGGACCAGTACGGACCAGAATGGACCAGTACGGACCAATGGACCAGTACGGAGCAGAACGGACCAGTACGGACTACTAGTGACCAGTACGGACCACTAGGGGGCAGTACGGAGCACTATGGGACCAGTATGGACCAGTGCGGATCAGTACGGACCACTATGGACGAGTACAGACCAGTTACGGACCAGTACGGACCAGTATGGACCGGTATGGACCAGTACGGACCAGTACGGACCAGTATGGACCAATATGGACCAGTGCGGACCAGTACGGAGCAGTATGGACAAGGGGAGACCAGAACGGACCAGTGCGGACCAGCACGGAACACTATGGACCAGTACGGACCAGAATAGACCAGTACGGACCAGTACGGAATACTAGGACCAGTACGGACCAAAAGGGGGCAGTACGGAGCAGTGTGGACCAGTACGGACCAGGACGGACCAGTACGGACTACTAGTGACCAGTACGGACCACTAGGGGGCAGTACGGAGCACTATGGACCAGTATGACGAGCGCGGACAAGTACGGAGCAGTATGGACAAGGGGCAGACCAGGACGGACCAGTATGGACCAGTATGGACCAGTGCGGACCAGTACGGACCAGTATGGACAAGGGCAGACCAGAAGGGACCAGTACGGACCAGTATGGACCGGTATGGACCAGTACGGACCAGTACGGACCAGTACGGACCAGAACAGACCAGTATGGACCAGTATGGACCAGCACTGAACACGATGGACCAGTACGGACCAGAACGGACCAGTACGGACCAGTATGGACCAGTGCGGGCCACAACGGACCTGTATGGACCAGTACAGACCAGGACGGACCAGTACGGACCAATATGGAACAGATCGTACCAGAACGGACCAGTATGGGCCAGTACGGACCAGTACGGACCAGTAGGGACCAGTACGGGACCACTATGGACCAGTACGGACCAGTACGGACCACTACGGACCAGTATGGACCAGAACGGACCCGTACGGACAATATGGACCAGTACCGACCAATGTGGACCAGTACGGACCAGTATGGACCAGTGCGGACCAGAACGGACCCGTATGGACCAGTATGGACCAGTAGGGACCAATACCCGACCAGTACGGACTAGTATGGACCAGTACGGACCAGAACGGACCAGTACGGACCAGTATGGACCAGTACAGGACCAGTATGGATTAGAGCGGACCAGTACGGACCACTATGGAACAGAACGTACCAGTATGGACCGGTACGGACCAGTATGGACCAGTGCGGACTGGAACGGACCATTGTGGACCAGTACGGACCAGTATGGACCAGTACGGACCAGTATGGACCAGAGCGGACCAGTACGGACCAGTAGGGACAGTACGGACCGCTATGGAACCGTACGGACCAGAACGGACCAGTACGGACCACTATGGACCAGTATGGACCAGTGCGGACCAGAACGGACCAGTATGGACCAGTATGGACCAGTATGGATCGGTAGGGACTAATACGGACCAGGACGGACCAATACGGACCAGAACGGACCAGTACGGACAAGTATGGACCATTGCGGACCAGAACAGACCAGTACGGATCAGTACGGACCAGTATGGACCAGTGCGGACCAGTATGGACCAGTGCGGACCAGTACGGACCAGTATGGACCAGTATGGACCAGTACGGACCAGTATGGACCAGTATGGACCAGTACGGACCAGAACGGACCTATAGGGAACACTACGGACCAGTACGGACCAGTGCGGACCAGAACAGACCAGTACGGACCAGAACGGACCAGTACGGACCAGTATGGACCAGTGCGGGCCAGAACAGACCAGTACGGACCAGTACGGACCAGTATGGACCAGTGCGGACAGGAATGGACCGGTGCGGACCAGTGCGGACAAGTATGGACCAGAACGAACCATTACGGACCAGTACGGAATACTAGGGACCAGTACGGACCAAAAGGGGGCAGTACGGAGCAGTGTGGACCAGTACGGACCTGGACGGACCAGTATGGACCAGTGAGGACCAGTGCGGACCAGAACCGACCAGTACGGACTAGTACGGACCACTATGGAACAGAACGTACCCGAACGGACCAGTACGGACTGGTAGGGACCAGTACGGACGGGTAGGGAACACTACGGACCAGTATGGACCAGTACGGACCAGAACGGACCAGTACGGACCACTATGGACCAGTACGGGCCAGAATGGACCAGTACGGACCACTATGGAACAGTACGGACCAGAACGGACCAGTATGGACCAGTGCGGACCAGAACAGACCAGTACGGACCAGTACGGACCAGTATGGACCAGTGCGGACCAGTATGGACCAGTGCGGACCAGTGCGGACCAGTACGGACCAGTATGGACTAGTTCGGACCACTATGGAACAGAACGTACCAGTATGGACCAGTGC
Source organism: Anomalospiza imberbis (assembly GCF_031753505.1). Lineage (NCBI taxonomy): Eukaryota > Metazoa > Chordata > Aves > Passeriformes > Viduidae > Anomalospiza > Anomalospiza imberbis. The sequence continues at coordinate 14,323 of NW_027099785.1, read as the reverse complement.
GGACCAGAACGGACCAGTATGGACCAGTATGGGCCAGTACGGACCAGTACGGACTATTGCGGACCAGTATGGACCAGTGCGGACCAGAACGGACCTGTATGGACCAGAACAGACCAGGACGGACCAGTACGGACCAGTACGGACCAGAACGGACCAATAGGGACCAGTACAGACCAGTACGGACCACTACGGACCAGTATGGACCAGAACGGACCAGTACGGACCAGTATGGACCAGTACGGACCAGTATGGACCAGTGCGGACCAGAACGGACCAGTATGGACCAGTATGGACCAGTATCGATCAGTAGGGTCCAATACGGACCAGGACGGACAAGTACGGACCAGTACGGACCAGAACGGACCACTATGGACCAGTACGGACCAGTATGGACCAGTATGGACCAGTACGGAACATGATGGACGAGTACGGACCAGAACGGACCAGTACGGACCAGTATGGACCAGTGCGGGCCAGAACGGACCTGTATGGACCAGTACAGACCAGGACGGACCACTACGGACCAGTATGGACCAGAACGTACAAGAACGGACCAGTATGGGCCAGTACGGACCAGTACGGACCAGTAGGGACCAGTACGGACCACTATGGACCAGTACGGACCAGTACGGACCAGTACGGACCAGTATGGACCAGAACGGACCAGTACGGACCAGTATGGACCAGCACCGACCAATATGGACCAGTACGGACCAGTATGGACCAGTGCGGACCAGAACGGACCAGTACGGACTAGTACGGACCACTATGGAACAGAACGTACCAGTATGGACCAGTATGGACCAGTATGGATCAGTAGGGACCAATACGGGCCAGGACGGACCAATACGGACCAGGACGGACCACTATGGACCAGTGCGGACCAGTGCGGACCAGAACGGACCAGTACGGACCAGTACGGACCACTATGGAACAGAACGTACCAGTATGGACCAGTGCGGACCAGAACGGACCTGTATGGACCAGTATGGACCAGCACGGAACACGATGGACCAGTACGGACCAGAACGGACCAGTACGGAACAGTATGGACCAGAACGGACCAGTACGGACCAGTACGGACCAGTATGGACCATTGCGGACAAGTATGGACCAGTGCGGACCAGTGCGGAACAGAACGGACAAGTACGGACTAGTACGGACCACTATGGAACAGACTGTACAGTATGGACCAGTGCGGACCAGAACAGACCAGTATGGACCAGTATGGACCAGCACGGAATACAATGGACCAGTACGGACCAGAATGGACCAGTACGGACCACTATGGACAAGTACGGAGCAGATCGGACCAGTATGGACCAGTGCGGACCAGAACAGACCAGTACGGACCAGTACGGACCAGTATGGACCAGTGCGGACCAGTATGGACCAGTGCGGACCAGTGCGGAACAGAACGGACAAGTACGGACTAGTACGGACCACTATGGAACAGAACGTAACAGTATGGACCAGTGCGGACCAGAACGGACCAGTATGGACCAGTATGGACCAGCACGGAACACTATGGACCAGTACGGACCAGTATGGACCAGTGCGGACCAGTATGGGACCAGTGCGGACCAGTGCGGAACAGAACGGACAAGTACGGACTAGTACGGACCACTATGGAACAGAACCGTACCAGTATGGACCAGTGCGGACCAGAACGGACCAGTATGGACCAGTATGGACCAGCACAGAACACTATGGACCAGTACGGACCAGAATGGACCAGTACGGACCACTATGGACCAGTACGGAGCAGAACGGACCAGTACGGAACAGTACGGACTACTAGTGACCAGTACGGACCACTAGGGGGCAGTACGGAGCACTATGGACCAGTATGGACGAGTGCGGACCAGTACGGACCAGTATGGACAAGGGCAGACCAGTACGGACCAGTACGGACCAGTATGGACGGTATGGGACCGGTACGGACCAGTACGGACCAGTATGGACCAGTATGGACCAGTGCGGACCAGTACGGACCAGTATGGACTAGGGCAGACCAGAAGGGACCAGTACGGACCAGTATGGACCGGTATGGACCAGTACGGACCAGTACGGACCAGTATGGGCCAGTACGGACCAGTGCAGACCCATTGCGGACCAGTATGGACCAGTGGCAGACCAGAACGGACCTGTATGGACCAGAACAGACCAGGACGGACCAGTACGGACCAGTACGGACCAGAACGGACCAATAGGGGACCACTACGGACCAGTACGGACCAGTACAGACCAATATGGACCAGTATTGACCAGTACGGACCAGTATGGACCAATACGGACCAGTATGGACCAGTGCGGACCCGTATGGACCACTACAGACCAGTATGGACCAGTGGGGACCAGTATGGACCAGTATGGGCAAGGGCAGACCAGAACGGACCAGTACGGACCAGCACGGAACACTATGGACCAGTACGGACCAGAATAGACCAGTACGGACCACTATGGACCAGTACGGACCAGATTGGACGAGTACGGACCAGTACGGAATACTAGGGGACCAGTACGGACCACAAGGGGGCAGTACGGAGCAGTATGGACCAGTACGGACCAGGACGGACCAATATGGACCAGTGAGCGCCAGTGCGGACCAGAACCGACCAGTACGGACTAGTACGGACCACTATGGAAACAGAACGTACCAGAACGGACCAGTACGGACTGGTAGGGACCAGTACGGACCGGTAGGGACCAGTACGGAACACTATGGACCAGTACGGACAAGAACGGACCAGTACGGACCTGTGCGGACCAGAACAGACCAGTACGGACCAGTACGGACCAGTATGGACCAGCACGGAACACGATGGACCAGTACGGACCAGAACGGACCAGTACGGAACAGTATGGACCAGAACGGACCAGTACGGAACAAGTATGGACCATTGCGGACCAGAACAGACCAGTACGGACCAGTGCGGACCAGTATGGACCAGTGCGGACCAGTATGGACCAGTGCGGACCAGTGCGGAACAGAACGGACAAGTACGGACTAGTACGGACCCACTATGGAACAGACCGTACCAGTATGGACCAGTGCGGACCAGAACAGACCAGTATGGACCAGTATGGACCAGCACGGAATACGATGGACCAGTACGGACCAGAACGGACCAGTACGGACCACTATGGACCAGTGCGGGCCACAACGGACCTGTATGGACCAGTACGGACCAGTAGGGACCAGTACGGACCAGTACGGACCACTACGGACCAGTACGACCAGAACGGACCAGTAGCGACCAGTATGGACCAGTAAGGACCAGGATGGATTAGAGCGGACCAGTACGGACCAGTACGGGCAAGTACGGAATACTAGGGACCAGTACGGACCACAAGGGGGCAGTACGGAGCAGTATGGACCAGTACGGACCAGGACGGACCAGTATGGACCAGTGAGGACCAGTGCGGACCAGAACCGACCAGTACGGACTAGTACGGACCACTATGGAAAAGAACGGACCAGAACGGACCAGTACGGACAAGAACGGACCAGTACGGACCAGTATGGACCAGTACAGATCAGAACGGACCAGTACGGACCACTATGGAACAGTACGGACCAGATCGGACCAGTATGGACCAGTGCGGACCAGAACAGACCAGTACGGACCAGTACGGACCAGTATGGACCAGTGCGGACCAGTATGGACCAGTGCGGACCAGTGCGGAACAGAACGGACAAGTACGGGACTAGTACGGACCACTATGGAACAGAAGGTACCAGTACGGACCAGTACGGACCAGAACGGACCACTATGGGACCAGTACGGACCAGTATGGACCAGTATGGACCAGTACGGACCAGTATGGACAGTGCGGACCAGAACGGACCAGTGCGGACCAGAACGGACCAGTATGGACCAGTATGGACCAGCACGGAACACGATGGACCAGTACGGACCAGAACGGACCAGTACGGAACAGTATGGACCAGAACGGACCAGTACGGACAAGTATGGACCATTGCGGACCAGAACAGACCAGTACATACCAGTACGGACCAGTATGGACCATTGCGGGACCAGTATGGACCAGTGCGGACCAGTGCGGAACAGAACGGGCAAGTACGGACTAGTACGGACCACTATGGAACAGAACGTACCAGTATGGACCAGTGCGGACCAGAACAGACCAGTATGGACCAGTATGGACCAGCAACGGAATACGATGGACCAGTACGGAGCAGAACGGACCAGTACGGACCAGTATGGACCAGTGCGGGCCACAACAGACCAGTATGGACCAGTACAGACCAGGACGGACCAGTACGGACCAATATGGAACAGAACGTACCAGAACGGACCACTATGGACCAGTACGGACCAGTACGGACCAGTACGGACCACTACGGACCAGTATGGACGAGAACGGACCAGTACGCACCAGAACGGACCAGTACGGACCAGTATGGACCAGCACCGACCAATATGGACCAGTACGGACCAGTATGGACCAGTGCGGGCCAGAACGGACCAGTATGGACCAGTATGGACCAGTAGGGACCAGTACGGACTAGAACGGACTAGTATGGACCAGTACGGACCAGAACGGACCAGTACGGACCAGTATGGACTAGTACGGACCAGTATGGATTAGAGCGGACCAGTACGGACCAGTACGGACAAGTACGGACCAGTAGGGACAAGTGCGGACAAGTACGGACCAGTATGGACCCGTACGGACCAGAAAGGGACCAGTACGGACCAGTACGGACTACTAGTGACCAGTATGGACCACTAGGGGGCAGTACGGAGGCAGTATGGACCAGTATGGACCAGTGCGGACCAGTACGGACCAGTATGGACAAGGGCAGACTAGAACAGACCAGTACGGACCAGTATGGACCGGTATGGACCTGTACGGACCAGTACGGACCAGTATGGACCAGTATGGACCAGTGCGGACCAGTACGGACCAGTATGGACCGGTATGGACCAGTACGGAGCAGTACGGACCGGTAGGGACCAGTACGGAGCAGTATGGACTGGTACGGACCAGTGTGGACCAGTATGGACCACTGCGGACCAGTATGGGCCAGTACAGACCAGTACGGTCCAGTGCGGACCAGTATGGACCAGTGCAGACCAGAACGGACCAGTATGGACCAGAACGGACCAGTACAGACCAATACGGATCGGTACGGACCAGTATGGACCAGAACGGACAAGTATGGACTAGTATGGACCAGTACGGACCAGTACGGACCAGTATGGACCAGTACGGACCAGAACGGACCAATAGGGAACTCTACGGACCAGTACGGACCAGTACGGACCACTACAGACCAATATGGACCAGAACGGACCAGTACGGACAAGTATGGACCAGTGCGGACCAGAACAGACCAGTACGGACCAGTACGGACCAGTATGGACCAATGCGGACCAGTATGGACCAGTACGGACCAGTACGGACCAGTATGGACCAGTGCGGACCAGTATGGATTAGTACGGACCAGAACGGACCAATACGAAACACTATGGACCAGTACGGACCAGTGCGGGCCAGAACAGACCAGTACGGACCAGTACGGACCAGTATGGATCAGTAGCGACCAGCACGGACCAGGACGGACCAGTACGGACCAGTATGGACCAGTATGGACCAGTACGGACCAGTATGGACCAGTATGGACCAGTACGGACCAGAACGGACCAATAGGGAACTCTACGGACCAGTACGGACCAGTACGGACCACTACAGACCAGTATGGACCAGAACGGACCAGTACGGACAAGTATGGACCATTGCGGACCAGAACAGACCAGTACGGACCAGAACGGACAAGTATGAACCAGTGCGGACCAGTATGGACCAGTGCGGACCAGTGCGGAACAGAACGGACCAGAACGGACCAGTACGGACCTGTACGGAATACTAGGGACCAGTACGGACCACAAGGGGGCAGTACGGACCAGTATGGACCAGTACGGACCAGGACGGACCAGTATGGACCAGTGAGGACCAGTGCGGACCAGAACCGACCAGTACGGACTAGTACGGACCACTATGGAACAGAACGTACCAGTATGGACCAGTGCGGACCAGTATGGACCAGTGCGGACCAGTGCGGAACAGAACGGACAAGAACGGACTAGTACGGACCACTGTGGAACAGAACGTACCAGTATGGACCAGTGCGGACCAGAACGGACCAGTATGGACCAGTATGGACCAGCACGGAACACGATGGACCAGTACGGACCAGAACGGACCAGAACGGACCAGTACGGACAAGTATGGACCATTGCGGACCAGAACAGACCAGTACGGACCAGTACGGACCAGTATGGACCATTGCGGACCAGTATGGACCAGTGCGGACCAGTGCGGAACAGAACGGACAAGTACGGACTAGTACGGACCACTATGGAACAGACCGTACCAGTATGGACCAGTGCGGACCAGAACAGACCAGTATGGACCAGTATGGACCAGCACGAAATACGATGGACCAGTACGGACCAGAACGGACCAGTACGGACCACTATGAACAGTGCGGGCCAGAACGGACCTGTATGGACCAGTACAGACCAGGACGGACCAGTACGGACCAATATGGAACAGAATGTACCAGAACGGACAAGTATGGGCCAGTACGGACCAGTACGGACCAGTAGGGACCAGTACGGACCACTATGGACCAGTACGGACCAGTACGGACCACTACGGACCAGTATGGACCAGAACGGACCAGTACGGACCAGTATGGACCAGCACTGACCAATATGGACCAGTAACGGACCAGTATGGACCAGTGCGGACCAGAACGGACCAGTATGGACCAGTATGGAACAGTAGGGACCAATACGGACCAGTACGGACTAGTATGGACCAGTACGGACCAGAACGGACCAGTAGCGACCAGTATGGACCAGTACGGACCAGGATGGATTAGAGCGGACCAGTACGGACCAGTACGGGCAAGTACGGAATACTAGGGACCAGTACGGACCACAAGGGGGCAGTACGGAGCAGTATGGACCAGTACGGACCAGGACGGACCAGTATGGACCAGTGAGGACCAGTGCAGACCAGAACCGACCAGTACGGACTAGTACGGACCACTATGGAAAAGAACGGACCAGAACGGACCAGTGCGGACAAGAACGGACCAGTACGGACCAGTATGGACCAGTACAGATCAGAACGGACCAGTACGGACCACTATGGAACAGTACGGACCAGATCGGACCAGTATGGGCCAGTGCGGACCAGAACAGACCAGTACGGACCAGTACGGACCAGTATGGACCAGTGCGGACCAGTATGGACCAGTGCGGACCAGTGCGGAACAGAACGGACAAGTACGGACTAGTACGGACCACTATGGAACAGAAGGTACCAGTATGGACCAGTGCGGACCAGAACGGACCAGTATGGACCAGTATGGGCCAGTACGGACCAGTACGGGACTATTGCGGACCAGTATGGACCAGTGCGGACCAGAACGGACCTGTATGGACCAGAAACAGACCAGGACGGACCAGTATGGACCAGTACGGACCCAGAACGGACCAATAGGGACCAGTACAGACCAGTACGGACCACTACGGACCAGTACGGACAAGAACGGACCAGTACGGACCAGTATGGACCAGTACGGACCAGTATGGACCAATGCGGACCAGAACGGACCAGTATGGACCAGTATGGACCAGTATGGATCAGTAGGGACCAATACGGACCAGGACGGACAAGTACGGGACCAGTACGGACCAGAACCGACCACTATGGACCAGTACGGACCAGTATGGACCAGTATGGTCCAGTACGGACCAGTATGGACCAGTGCGGACCAGAACGGACCAGTGCGGACCAGAACGGACCAGTATGGACCAGTATGGACCAGCACGGAACACGATGGACCAGTACGGACCAGAACGGACCAGTACGGAACAGTATGGACCCAGAACGGACCAGTACGGACAAGTATGGACCATTGCGGACCAGAACAGACCAGTACATACCAGTACGGACCAGTATGGACCATTGCGGACCAGTATGGACCAGTGCGGACCAGTATGGACCAGTGCGGACCAGTGCGGAATAGAACGGACAAGTACGGACTAGTACGGACCACTATGGAACAAAACGTACCAGTATGGACCAGTGCGGACCAGAACGGACCAGTACGGACCAGTATGGACCAGCACGGAACACTATGGACCAGTACGGACCAGAATGGACCAGTACGGACCACTATGGACCAGTACGGAGCAGAACGGACCAGTACGGACTACTAGTGACCAGTACGGACCACTAGGGGGCAGTACGGAGCACTATGGACCAGTATGGACCAGTGCGGATCAGTACGGACCACTATGGACGAGTACAGACCAGTACGGACCAGTACGGACCAGTATGGGGACCGGTATGGACCAGTACGGACCAGTACGGACCAGTATGGACCAATATGGGACCAGTGCGGACCAGTACGGAGCAGTATGGACAAGGGCAGACCAGAACGGACCAGTGCGGACCAGCACGGAACACTATGGACCAGTACGGACCAGAATAGACCAGTACGGACCAGTACGGAATACTAGGGACCAGTACGGACCAAAAGGGGGCAGTACGGAGCAGTGTGGACCAGTACGGACCAGGACGGACCAGTACGGACTACTAGTGACCAGTACGGACCACTAGGGGGCAGTACGGAGCACTATGGACCAGTATGGACGAGCGCGGACAAGTACGGAGCAGTATGGACAAGGGCAGACCAGGACGGACCAGTATGGACCAGTATGGACCAGTGCGGACCAGTACGGACCAGTATGGACAAGGGCAGACCAGAAGGGACCAGTACGGACCAGTATGGACCGGTATGGACCAGTACGGACCAGTACGGACCAGTACGGACCAGAACAGACCAGTATGGACCAGTATGGACCAGCACTGAACACGATGGACCAGTACGGACCAGAACGGACCAGTACGGACCAGTATGGACCAGTGCGGGCCACAACGGACCTGTATGGACCAGTACAGACCAGGACGGACCAGTACGGACCAATATGGAACAGATCGTACCAGAACGGACCAGTATGGGCCAGTACGGACCAGTACGGACCAGTAGGGACCAGTACGGACCACTATGGACCAGTACGGACCAGTACGGACCACTACGGACCAGTATGGACCAGAACGGACCCGTACGGGGGGGGGGGGGGGGACCAATATGGACCAGTACCGACCAATGTGGACCAGTACGGACCAGTATGGACCAGTGCGGACCAGAACGGACCCGTATGGACCAGTATGGACCAGTAGGGACCAATACCGACCAGTACGGACTAGTATGGACCAGTACGGACCAGAACGGACCAGTACGGACCAGTATGGACCAGTACAGACCAGTATGGATTAGAGCGGACCAGTACGGACCACTATGGAACAGAACGTACCAGTATGGACCGGTACGGACCAGTATGGACCAGTGCGGACTGGAACGGACCATTGTGGACCAGTACGGACCAGTATGGACCAGTACGGACCAGTATGGACCAGAGCGGACCAGTACGGACCAGTAGGGACAGTACGGACCGCTATGGAACCGTACGGACCAGAACGGACCAGTACGGACCACTATGGACCAGTATGGACCAGTGCGGACCAGAACGGACCAGTATGGACCAGTATGGACCAGTATGGATCGGTAGGGACTAATACGGACCAGGACGGACCAATACGGACCAGAACGGACCAGTACGGACAAGTATGGACCATTGCGGACCAGAACAGACCAGTACGGATCAGTACGGACCAGTATGGACCAGTGCGGACCAGTATGGACCAGTGCGGACCAGTACGGACCAGTATGGACCAGTATGGACCAGTACGGACCAGTATGGACCAGTATGGACCAGTACGGACCAGAACGGACCTATAGGGAACACTACGGACCAGTACGGACCAGTGCGGACCAGAACAGACCAGTACGGACCAGAACGGACCAGTACGGACCAGTATGGACCAGTGCGGGCCAGAACAGACCAGTACGGACCAGTACGGACCAGTATGGACCAGTGCGGACAGGAATGGACCGGTGCGGACCAGTGCGGACAAGTATGGACCAGAACGAACCATACGGACCAGTACGGAATACTAGGGACCAGTACGGACCAAAAGGGGGCAGTACGGAGCAGTGTGGACCAGTACGGACCTGGACGGACCAGTATGGACCAGTGAGGACCAGTGCGGACCAGAACCGACCAGTACGGACTAGTACGGACCACTATGGAACAGAACGTACCCGAACGGACCAGTACGGACTGGTAGGGACCAGTACGGACGGGTAGGGAACACTACGGACCAGTATGGACCAGTACGGACCAGAACGGACCAGTACGGACCACTATGGACCAGTACGGGCCAGAATGGACCAGTACGGACCACTATGGAACAGTACGGACCAGAACGGACCAGTATGGACCAGTGCGGACCAGAACAGACCAGTACGGACCAGTACGGACCAGTATGGACCAGTGCGGACCAGTATGGACCAGTGCGGACCAGTGCGGAACAGAACGGACAAGTACGGACTAGTACGGACCACTATGGAACAGACCGTACCAGTATGGACCAGTGCGGACCAGAACGGACCAGTATGGACCAGTATGGACCAGCACGGAACACGATGGACCACTACGGACCAGAACGGACCAGTACGGAACAGTATGGACCAGAAACGGGACCAGTACGGACAAGTATGGACCATTGGGGACCAGAACAGACCAGTACGGACCAGTACGGACCAGTAGGGACAGTACGGACCGCTATGGACCAGTACGGTCCAGAACGGACCAGTACGGACCACTATGGACCAGTAGGGAGCAGAACGGACCAGTACGGACCAGTACGGACTACAAGTGACCAGTATGGACCACTAGGGGGCAGTACGGAGCAGTATGGACCAGTATGGACCCAGTGCGGACCACAACGGACAAGTACGGACAACTACGGACCAGTACGGACCACTACAGACGAGTATGGACGAGTATGGACCAGTACGGACCAGTATGGGCCAGTACGGACCAGTATGGACCAGTGCGGACCAGAACGGACCAGTATGGACCAGTATGGACCAGTATGGATCAGTAGGGACCAATACGGACCAGGACGGACCAGTACGGACCAGTATGGACCAGTAACGGACCACTATGGACCAGTACGGACCAGTATGGACCAGTATGGACCAGTACGGACCAGTATGGACCAGTGCGGACCAGAACGGACAGTATGGACCAGTATGGACCAGTATGGATCAGTAGGGACCAATACGGGCCAGGACGGACCAATACGGACCAGGACGACCAGTACGGACCAGTGCGGACCAGTGCGGACCAGAACGGACCAGTACGGACTAGTACGGACCACTATGGAACAGAACGTACCAGTATGGACCAGTGCGGACCAGAACGGACCAGTATGGACCAGTATGGACCAGCACGGAACACGATGGACCAGTACGGACCAGAACGGACCAGTACGGAACAGTATGGACCAGAACGGAGCAGTACGGACAAGTATGGACCATTGCGGAGCAGAACAGACCAGTACGGACCAGTACGGACCAGTATGGACCAGTGCGGACCAGTATGGACCAGTGCGGACCAGTGCGGAACAGAACGGACAAGTACGGTCTAGTACGGACCACTATGGGAACAGAACGTACCAGTATGGACCAGTGCGGACCAGAACAGACCAGTATGGACCAGTATGGACCATTGCGGAGCAGAACAGACCAGTACGGACCAGTACGGACCAGTATGGACCAGTGCGGACCAGTATGGACCAGTGCGGACCAGTGCGGAACAGAACGGACAAGTACGGACTAGTACGGACCACTATGGAACAGATCGTACTAGTATGGACCAGTGCGGACCAGAACAGACCAGTATGGACCAGTATGGACCAGCACTGAACACGATGGACCAGTACGGACCAGAACGGACCAGTACGGACCAATATGGAACAGAATGGACCAGTACAGACCAGTATGGGCCAGTACGGACCAGTACGGACCAGTAGGGACCAGTACGGACCACTATGGACCAGTACGGTCCAGTACGGACCACTACGGACCAGTATGGACCAGAACGGACCAGTACGGACCAGTATGGACCAGTACCGACCAATGTGGACCAGTACGGACCAGTATGGACCAGTGCGGACCAGAACGGACCAGTACGGACCAGTATGGACCAGTACGGACCAGTATGGATTAGAGCGGACAAGTACGGATCAGTACGGACCAGTACGGACCAGTATGGACCAGTGCGGACCAGTACGGACCAGTATGGACCAGTGTGGACTGGAACGGACCCATTGTGGACCAGTACGGACCAGTATGGACCAGTACGGACCAGTATGGACCAGAGCGGACCAGTACGGACCAGTAGGGACAGTACGGACCGCTATGGACCCGTACGGAACAGAACGGACCAGTACGGACCACTATGGACCAGTAGGGAGCAGAACGGACCAGTACGGACCAGTACGGACTACAAGTGACCAGTATGGACCACTAGGGGGCAGTACGGAGCAGTATGGACCAGTATGGACCAGTGCGGACCAGTACGGACCAGTATGGACAAGGGCAGACCAGAAGGGACCAGTACGGACCAGTATGGACCGGTATGGACCAGTACGGACCAGTACGGACCAGTACGGGCCAGTACGGACCAGTACGGACCATTGCGGACCAGTATGGACCAGTGCGGACCAGAACGGACCTGTATGGACCAGAACAGACCAGGACGGACCAGTACGGACCAGGACGGACCAGAACGGACCAATAGGGACCACTACGGACGAGTATGGACTAGTATGGACCAGTACGGACCAGTATGGACCAGTACGGACCAGTATGGTCCAGTGCGGACCAGAAACGGACCAGTATGGACCAGTATGGACCAGTACGGAACACGATGGACCACTACGGACCAGAACGGACCACTACGGAACAGTATGGACCAGAAACGGACCAGTACGGACAAGTATGGACCATTGGGGACCAGAACAGACCAGTACGGACCAGTACGGACCAGTATGGACCAGTGCGGACCAGTATGGACCAGTGCGGACCAGTGCGGAACAGAACGGACAAGTACGGACTAGTACGGACCACTATGGAACAGAACGTACCAGTATGGACCAGTGCGGACCAGAACAGACCAGTATGGACCAGTATGGACCAGCACTGAACACGATGGACCAGTACGGACCAGAACGGACCAGTATGGACCAGTATGGATCAGTGCGGGCCACAACGGACCTGTATGGACCAGTACAGACCAGGACGGACCAGTACGGACCAATATGGAACAGAACGTACCAGAACGGACCAGTATGGGCCAGTACGGACCAGTACGGACCAGTAGGGACCAGTACGGACCAGGACAAACCAGTACGGACCAGTATGGACCAGTACGGACCAGAACAGACCAGTACGGACCAGTACGGGACCAGTACGGACCAGTATGGACCAGAACGGACCAGTACGGACCAGTATGGACCAGTACCGAGCAATGTGTACCAGTACGGACCAGTATGGACCAGTGCGGACCAGAACGGACCCGTATGGACCAGTATGGACCAGAAGGGGACCAATACGGACCAGAACGGACTAGTATGGACCAGTACGGACCAGAACGGACCAGTACGGACCAGTATGGACCAGTACGGACCAGTATGGATTAGAGCGGGACCAGTACGGACCAGTACGGACCAGTACGGACCAGTATGGACCAGTATGGACCAGTACGGACCAGTACGGACCAGAACGGACCAATAGGGACCACTACGGACAAGTATGGACTAGTATGGACCAGTACGGACCAGTATGGACCAGTACGGACCAGTATGGACCAGTACGGACCAGTATGGACCAGTGCGGACCAGAATGGACCAGTATGGACCAGTATGGACCAGTATGGATCAGTAGGGACTAATACGGACCAGGACGGACCAGTACGGACCAGTATGGACCAGTGCGGACCACTATGGACCAGTATGGACCAGTACGGACCAGTATGGGACCAGTGCGGACCAGAACGGACCAGTATGGACCAGTATGGACCAGTATGGATTGGTAGGGACCAATACGGACCAGGACGGGCCAATACGGACCAGAACGGACCAATACGGACCAGTGCGGACCAGTGCGGACCAGAACGGACCAGTACGGACTAGTACGGACCACTATGGAACAGAACGTACCAGTATGGACCAGTGCGGACCAGAACGGACCAGTATGGACCAGTATGGACCAGCACGGAACACGATGGACCACTACGGA